>NC_061121.1:41169835-41173435 GCF_002878395.1 Capsicum annuum
ACATTTTGTCAGGTAGGATTGAAGTGTTTTTTTGTCCATTTTTTGCAAATCAATCACTCTATTCTCTTTTTATTTTCTCCAACAACTCTAAAACAAATTAGAAAAAGTAACCCAATTAGAAAAAGTACGATCAGTTATTTAGTGCTCTTCTGTTTCTCCTTAAGACGATGGTGTATGTCCATTTGTATATCCGAAGAGCTAAAAGTTATAAAGAAATTGCGCACATTTCATGTTAAACAACTTTTATTTTGTGAAGCTTCAATGAAAATTTTCAATAATTTTTCCTTAATTGAAAGGGTATAAGAGATGGAAATTTTGTAGGATTTTCATCAAATTTCACATCTTTTTCTAAATGAACTTTCAATTTTTATTGGACTTGAATATTATTTTAATGAAGGCAACCTTTAATAAATTGATTTTTATCTTTTTTAAAGAAAAAATTTAAAAAGTACATGTATTTGTGATGGAGATATATTAAGTTTTTTCCTAATATCTAAAATCTATGTGTATCTTTTTAATTAGGTAGCAACATTTTGTTGAAATACTAGTCCATATAAGAGTGATTTTCACGCATATGTGTTGCAAGATTGAAGTATTTTTTTGTTCACCTTTTGTATAGTTAAAGGGCCTACTTGTACACTCGCAAAGTTAATATCTAAAATCTATGTATATCTTTTAGTTAGGTGACAACATTTGGTTGGAGTATTAATCCACGTAGGAGCAACTGAGTTTCATTCATATGTGTTTTAAGATTGAAGTATTTTTTTGTTCAGGTTTTGTATAGTTAAAAGGTCTGCTTGTACACTGACAAAGTTAAGGTCATAGTTATAATTTAACATTAAGTTAAATGTCCTATTTATGAAAGTTATAAAGTTATATTTTAGGGCATCCGAATTCCCTGTCAATAGCAAGGTCAGAGGATGGAAGTAACCAAACAATTCAACAACAAAAGATTCATATATTGGTTCCTACATCACAACTAGAAATTACCCTTATGGCAATGGTTCAAAAATCATTGTGATAGATAAAGAAATTGTTGCCATAGATGTACCACAACGGTTAGGTATGTGTGGCGTATGTGAGCGTTGGAATAGGTCTATCGCAATGGTTATTGTGACGGTTACAGCAACTGTTGCAATAGATAGACCTATTGCAATAATTTTTTAGACCTCCTATTGGGATGCTTGATACTGTGTATAGCAATGGTTAAGAACCGTTGCAATAGACTATACTGGAACGACACAAAAATGCTGCAATAACCCTATTGCAATAATTTTCAAATATCTACTGTGACACTTATTGGTCTTTTGCAATGATTTTAACTACCTATTGCAACTCTTTTTGACATCTATTGCAACGGTTTTCAAGTCTTTTGTAATATTTTATTGCTACCTATTGCAACTATTATAATTAGCTATTGCTACGACTTTTACCACCTATTGCAACCACTTTAAATACCAATTGACGATTTAGATGAAATAGTCATCCTTATATTGTAAATTAATATTTACATATATATTGTAACACCCCAAGAACCTATCCCGAGACGTCACAGGGTATGTAAGGTCACACGTGGCCTCAAGCTAACCCTATAAGCCTGTCATCCCTTTTTGAACTCACTTTGACGGTAGTCATGGAAAAATAAGAAAGGATATCATATCATGGACATACTTGAGAGCAAAGATATACTGTCCTGCACAATCAAAATACTGATATTCTATACATACTGATACTCTAGTCTGACAAAGCCTCTACTATATAAGACTGAGGAGTCATTGGGATAGATACCCAACTGACTCGTACTGAACTAAAAAAAAACAACCTTCTACTAACAAGACAAAATTATGGACATAGGTCCTTGAACCATGAGGACTCACAAACTGAAAAAGTGTAGATGAAGGTACTCAAAGATCACTGTCACTGCTGAGACTGAGCACCTGAACCTACGTAATGAGTAAAAGATAGAACACAGAAGAGTATGAGAGTCAGTACTTCGGAATGTACTGAGTATGTGGGGGTGTATACAACATTATAAATAATATCATAAATGTGTAAGAAA
Organism: Capsicum annuum; assembly: GCF_002878395.1. Lineage (NCBI taxonomy): Eukaryota > Viridiplantae > Streptophyta > Magnoliopsida > Solanales > Solanaceae > Capsicum > Capsicum annuum. The sequence continues at coordinate 41,171,895 of NC_061121.1, forward strand.
ATCATGCAAGCTAATAATAATGAATCTTTTCACTTGAATGACCAGAAAAATAATTTCGATAAATCACCAGTAATAACACATGCTTCATAAATATCATAAATCATTGGACTCAACTCAAATTTCTTTGACTTGTGACTTAGAGTGACTTGGTGACTCATGAAACCTGGAATATTATGGACTTGGGAGTTTCTTATAACCAACATAAACCATGTGAGCTACATGAAGTCCAACGTTTTCCCTCCTAAGGAAGAAACCCCACATTGGTAGGAGCGTTATACTCTTGTCAGGGAGTATAAGCTCAAACTTATCTCTATGATAAAAAACTCAGCTCTTTAGCCCTCAAATCTCAATCCTAAAGAGGCACGTAGTTCTGGGGAAGTAGGATGCGCTGAACCCACACTTCTCGCTCGGTGCTAAATACTCCTTCCAGGCTTAGCTCAAAATGTGTTAGGAAATCCACCTCAATCAACTCAAGGGTCTATCATTATAACGCCCCGAAAAATGGGTCCCAAAGCATCACACGGTGCTTGAGGCTACGAGTAGCCCTAAGTTAACCCTTTGAACCATTTTCATTTAGTTCAACACAAATCAATGGGGTTTTCATAAATAACCCTCAAATATCAACAGATTAATTATCATCCAAGAATAAAAGAATTTTAGAAAGATAACAAACTATGACTTATTAGTCAACTCCCAACATCTATACTAGTCTGACAAGCCTCTAAGAAAATCAATAAAACCAGTAAGCCATTGAGACATGTCCCAACTCGGGAGAGTCGTCCTATCCTTGCCATTGGAGTAGGACTATCGATATCAAATCCACACAAACTAGTGATCACTATATAAATCAGCATCAGGCTCACTCCTACGAGGGCATGTAGTTCTAAGGAAGTAAGGTCGCTTTATACCTCCGACTGGGTGCTAAAGATTTCTCCCGGACTTAGCTCAGATCATTTCAAAGGCAATCCATGACAAAACAATTTCAGTAATATATAAATATACATCGGGATCCATCATGCTTCCCATCTATCAAAATTAACCACGTTGTGGACTTCTTTCACACTAGAGTTCAAAACAACTCCATTAAGACCAAAAGGTCAAATCATTCAAAATATCTCAAATATTCAATATCAACGTGCTTATAACACACTTTCTCAAAAAAAATACAATTTCCAATGGGAATTCACGACTCAAATATCAAAATCATGATAAATATCGTTCAAGATTCGTGCTTTATATCTCCACACATGTAAATTCATCTTTCAAAATTATAAACATTAAGATTTCATAATAATCATTATAAGATATAGGTTCATGCTTCAAATTCAAAAAAATCAAATAAAAATCATGCCTTTGTAAAGAAAATTACTTTTGGGCACAAGAACGAAAGAGAGTTCTTGTTGAAAAACCCCACATACTTTGAATGATGAACTTTAGATTGATACTCATTTTTGAGATGTTAATCGTGCCTTTGAATGAAGTTTCTTGGAGTTCTTGAACTAGGAACTTAGAATCTTGAATAAATTTGCAGAATTAATGAT
>NC_061121.1:41173535-41176120 GCF_002878395.1 Capsicum annuum
AAAAAAATCAAATAAAAATCATGCCTTTGTAAAGAAAATTACTTTTGGGCACAAGAACGAAAGAGAGTTCTTGTTGAAAAACCCCACATACTTTGAATGATGAACTTTAGATTGATACTCATTTTTGAGATGTTAATCGTGCCTTTGAATGAAGTTTCTTGGAGTTCTTGAACTAGGAACTTAGAATCTTGAATAAATTTGCAGAATTAATGGTGAACTTTGGAGGTTCTTGAAGTTGGATGTAGGAGCTTAAGGTAATCTTTTTGAGGGAATTTGATGAAATATAACATATAATGCTTCTAATAGGCTTTAATATAGCGTTTGGACGGATTTTGGGTGAGGGAGAATGACCAAAATGCCCCTAAAAATTAAATAATTCTCGAATTTGTCCTTTGGTGGATTGTTTTGATAGTCTGAAGTAGATCAACCATAACGTTTTAGTCCGATATTCAAATTGGATGAAACCAATTTCATTAGAAAGAAGACTCTGATATCTTTCCATTGATATATAGTATCTCACCCAGATTATTGTGTACAAGGAGTTATGATGATTTGAAGTTGACCTAAAAATTCACTTTTGATAGGCTGAAGTAGATCGACCATAACTTTTTGTTCAGATAGAAAAATTAGATGAAAGTAATTTCATTGGAAAGAGGACTCACAGAGCTTTCCGTTGATATATAGTAGATCATCCAGATCCTTATGTACAAGGTGTTATAATTGTTTAAAGTTGGAGCAAAAATACGCCAGGCCTCAGTATTTTTTCCTGCACGTTTTACTGCTCACTACTATTCACGGTTCGATCGAAATGTGCATAACTCGTCACTCGGGTGTCTGTTTTGGATGATCCACATATCGTTGAAAAGATTATTCGATAATCTACACAATGGTGGTTCATAATCTAAGACATTCCACATAGAAAAATTTATAATTCATTCTAGAAGATAAAACCCAACACGTTTACGTACAAACTTTCAGCGAAAAATTTCCTGGGGTATTACATCATCCCCCTCCCTTGGAAACATTCGTCGTCGAATGACGCTAGACATGCAAAGATTAGATAGGGAATAGAGCATATAGCTGAAACCATTCTTTAGACTCATCCCCACATCGTTTCTCACTCCAAATGCAACATAGAATGCATAAATTCAAAAAACTACAGCTGAACACTTAATAAATGACAGTTGAACTGCTGCAACTTTTATCAAAAGTGCATGATTTAGGAAAGAACGGTACCATCGACTTGATCGGAGTTTGCAAAAAATAGGTGTGGGTACTTGGCTCGCATATCCACCTCAGCTTCCCAAGTTGCACCCTCAACAAATTGGTTTCGCCACAACACCTTGACCAAGGGAACTTCTTTGTTCCTTAGTCTTCGGATACTGAAATCAAGAATCTCAACAGGAATCTCATCAAAAGAAAGAGTTTCTTGAATGTCAGCACTCACAGAGGAATCCACTACCACAGCATCGTTAATATGGTTTCTAAGCATGGAGACATGGAATATTGGATGAACAGAGGACAACTCGAAAGGCAGCTCGAGCTCATAAGCTACCTTACCAACACGGCTAAGAATTTTATAAGGACCAACATAACAGGGACTAAGCTTCCCCTTATTTCTAAATCTCTTCACCCCCCCTCATGGGTGAAATTTTCAGATACACTAGGTCACCAACTTCAAACTCAAGGTCTCTCCTTCTAACATTCGCATATGACTTTTGACGACTCTGTGCAGTTTTTAACCTTTCCCTAATCAACTTAACTTTTTCTATAGCCTCAAATATCAAATCAGGACCACTCACAGCCACTTCACCCATCTCAAACCAACCTATGGGTGATCTACACTTCCTCCCATATAAGGCTTCAAATGGAGCCATGCCAATACTAGAGTGGAAACTGTTATTGTAAGAAAACTCTATCAACGGTAAGTGATCATCCCAACTTCCCTTAAAGTCAAGTGTACAACCTCTCAATATATCCTCTAAGGTACGAATGGTCCGCTCAGCCTGACCATCGGTCTGTGGTTGAGAAGCAGAACTCAAAAGCACTTGGGTACCAAGATCCTTCTGAAAAGCTTTCCAAAATTATGAAGTGAACTGAGTACCCCTATCCGAAATGATAGACAAGGGAACTCCATGCAGTCTGACTAGCTATCGAATATACAATCTAGCATAATCCTCAGTAGTATATGAAGTATGAATAGGCAAGAAATGAGCACACTTAGTTAACCTATCATCCATAACCCAAATAGAATCATGATGGCATCGGGAAGGAGGTAAACCAATCACGAAGTCTATAATTATCTCTTCCCACTTCCAGGTGGGAATACTAAACTCTTGCATCATACCACCAGGTCTTTGATGTTCAACCTTAACCTGTTGGCATGTTGCACACTTAGCTACAAACGCTGCTATATCTTTCTTCATGCCACTCCACCAATAGATTTTCCGCAAGTCTCGGTACATCTTGGTGGCACCAGGATGAATAGAATATTGCGCCCCGTGTGCTTTTGCCATAATTCTCTATCTCTGATCATCTACATTCGGGACACACAATCTACCCTGCAATCTCAACACATCATCTCC
>NC_061121.1:41176220-41293293 GCF_002878395.1 Capsicum annuum
TGTTGCACACTTAGCTACAAACGCTGCTATATCTTTCTTCATGCCACTCCACCAATAGATTTTCCGCAAGTCTCGGTACATCTTGGTGGCACCAGGATGAATAGAATATTGCGCCCCGTGTGCTTTTGCCATAATTCTCTATCTCTGATCATCTACATTCGGGACACACAATCTACCCTGCAATCTCAACACATCATCTCCCCCTTGGGAGAAAACCTCTACTTTTTGTTCCTTGACTGACTCCTTCAATCTGACCAAACTAGCATCTAAGTATTGGTTTTCCTTCACTTCCGAAACCAAGGAGAATTCGGAACTACTCTGAACCCCTATACTACCTTCAGCAGAGTCAAACAACCTAAACCCCAATCTAGCCAAACGATGTACATCACTAGCCAACTCTTTCTTACCTTCTACCAAATAGGAAACACTACCCATAGACACTCTACTTAGGACATCCGCCACAATATTGGCCTTGCCCGAATGGTACAGCACACTCATATCATAGTCCTTTAACAATTCTAACCATCGTCTCTATCTAACCATCGTCTCTATCTAAGATTCAATTCTTTCTAGTAAACACATACTACAGACTCTTATGATCAGTGAAAACATCAACATGGACACCATACAAATAGTGTCTTCAGATTTTCAAAGCAAACACAACAGCAGCCAACTCAAGGTCATGGGTGGGGTAATTTTTCTCATGGGGTTTCAACTATCTAGAAGCATAAGCTATTACCTTACCCTTCTGCCTCAATACCCAACCCAACCCAACACTCGAAGCATCACAGTACACCACAAAACCATCAACACCATCAGGCAAAGTTAAAATAGTGGCTAAAGTGAGTCAATTCTTCAACTCCTGAAAACTCTTCTCACAAGATTCGGACCACAAGAACTTCACTTTTTTTTGGGTCAACCGAGTCATAGGAGACTCTATACAAGAGAAACTCTCAACAAAATGGCGGTAATATCCAGCTAAACCTAAGAAACTTTGGATATCAATCAGAGAAATAGGTATAGGCTAATTTCTAACAGCTTCGGTCTTTTGGGGATCAACTCTAATACCCTCGGAAGAAATGATATAACCCAGAAAAGTAACTGACCTTAGCCAAAACTCACACTTACTAAACTTGGCAATTAACTTGTAATCTCTAAGGGTTTGCAAGACATTTCAGAGATGATTAGAATATTCATCCTCACTACGGGAGTACACCAGTATATCATTGATAAACAATATGACAAATATATCCAGATATGGTCTAGACACTAGATTCATAAGGTCCATGAAAGCTGCTGGGGAATTAGTTAACCTGAAAGACATAACAAGAAACTCAAAATGGCCATAACGAGTTTGGAAAGCGATTTTCAGGATATCACACTCCCTAATTTTGAGTTGATGATAGCCGGAATGAAGGTTTATCTTCGATAAATAACTTGCACCTTACGATTGGTCAAACAAATCATCTATTCTCGGAAGGGGGTATTTATTTTTGACAGTGACTTTATTTAGTTGGCGGTAATCAATGCACATAAGTAAAGAGCCATCTTTCCCTCTCACAAAAAACACAGGAGCACCCCAAGGAGAAATACTGGGCCTTATGAAACCCTTATCTAGTAGATCTTTGAGTTGCTCTTTCAACTCCTTAAGTTCTGCAGGGGCCATAAGGTAAGGAGGAATAGAAATGGGCTAAGTATCGGGAAGAAGATCTATTCCAAACTTTATCTCTCTATCAGGAGGTATCCCTGGGAGATAATCCAGAAAGACATCAGAAAACTCATTGACGACGTTAATAGACTGAAGAGTTGGAGTCTCAGACTTAGTGTCGTTGACTCTCACCAAATGGTAAATACACCTTTTGGAAATAAGATTTCTAGCTTTGAGGTAAGAGATAAAATGACTCTTGGGTGACACAGAATTCCCAGACCATCATTATTTATTCTCGCTCAATGTGGAGGCATATTTCTGAAAGAGGAGAACATGACTTAATAGCAGAAAGAGACACTTTAAGCATGATAGACTTCTGAAAGAAAGAATCACACTTTTTCCTAAAATGTCTTGTAGCCTCTTGCTCATAGATGTGGCGCGCTACACACCGATGATCAAGACTCTACTTAACGCAGCTTGTCAGACTCCCTAGGACACCTTAAAATCTTAGGCTCTGATACCAAGTTTGTAATGCCTCAAAAAACAGGTCACGGAGCATCACACAGTGCTTGAGGCTACGAGTAGCCCCAAGCTAACCCTTGGAGCCATTTTCATTCAGTTCAACACAAATCAACGGGGTTTCCATAAATAATCCTTAAATATCAATAGAGTAATCATCATCCAAGAATAAAAGAATTTCAGAAAGATAAAAAAATATAACTTATTAGTCAACTCCCAACATCTATACTAGTCTGACAAGCCTCTAAGAAAATCAATAAAACCAGCGAGCCATTGAGACATGCCCCAACTGACTCATACTCAATTATCAAATGTAAACAATTCCGTGAAACCAACATCAAACATCATGTCCTCGGAACATGAGGACTCACCACAGCAGAGGATGTATAATAGCATGCCAAAAGAATCACTGCCGAACCTAAAACTAAGCACCTGAACCTATATTCTGAGAAAATGGAGCCCACATCCAAAGATGTGGGTCAGTAACATGGAAAGGAACAGAGTATATGTGGGTGTATGCTGTTTTATAAACATCATCATCATAAATATTTATAAGAAATATGCAGAATGTATGAAAGACTCACATAGCCAGAAGAAAATCATCATAATCATGAGAGCATGAAATAAGTACAATAACACATGTTAGTCATCATATAATTTGTCAATCACTTTTAGTTCATCAAGAATATCAATTCTCATAATGTAAATATCATTTAAATATTTTAAAAGAATAAATTTTACAATTCCACTTTCAAATCACTTCACCATTCACCATAGACACAAGAAAACACACACACACTGGGAGATCCTATAACCAACATAAACCATCTGAGCTACATAGAGTCCAATGTACAACCCACGTTGGGTAGAGCCGTCCTATCCTTGCCATCGGAGTAGGACTATTGATATCAAATCCACATAAACTAGTGATCACTATATAAATAAGCCTCAGGCTCACTCCTACGGTGGCACGTAGTTCCAGGGAAGTAAGATCGCTTTATACCTCCCACTCGGTGCTAAGATTTCTCCCGGACTTAGCTCAGATCATTTCAAAGACAATCCATAGTAAAATAATTTCTATGATATATAAATATACATCGGGAGCCATCATGCTTCCCATCTATAAGAATCAACCACGTTGTGGATTTCTTTCACACTCGAGTTCAAAATAATTCCATTAAGACCAAAAGGTCAAATCATTCAAAATATATCAAATATTCAACATCAACGTGCTTATAATACACACTTTCTTAAAAGAACACAATTTCCAATGGGGATTCACGACCCAAATATCTAAATCATGATAAATATCCTTCAAGATTCATGCTTTATATCTCCACACATGTAAATTCATCTTTCAAAATCATAAACATCAAAATTTCATAATAATCATCATAAGATATAGGTTCATGCTTCAAATTCATAAAAATCAAATAAAAATCATGACTTTGTAAAGAAAATTACTTTTGGGCACAAGAACGAAAGAGATTTCTTGTTGAAAAACCCCACACACCTTGAATGATGAACTTTAGATTGATACTCATTTTTGAGATATTAATCGTGCCTTTGAATGATGGTTCTTGGAGTTCTTGAACTAGGAACTTGGAATCTTGAATAAATTTGCAGAATTAATGGTGAACTTTGGATGTTCTTGAAGTTGGATGTAGGAGCTTAGAGTTTTCCTTTTGAGGGAATTTAATGAAATATAACATATAATGCTTCAATAGACTTTAATATAGGGTTAGGACGGATTTTGAATGAGGGGAATGACCAAAACGCCCCTAAAAATTAAATAATTCTCGAATCTGTCCTTTGGTGGACTGTTTTGATAGTCTGAAGTAGATCAACTATAATGTTTTACTTCGCTATCCAAATTGGATGAAACTAATTTCATTAGAAATAGAACTCTCATATCTTTTTGTTGATATATAGTATCTCACCCAAATCATTATGTACGAGGAGTTATGATCGTTTGAAGTTGACCCAAAAATTCTTTTTTGATAAGCTGAAGTAGAACAACCATAACTTTTTGCTCCGATAGACAAATTGGATGAAATCAATTTCATTGGAAAGAGAACTTGCAGAGCTTTTCTTTGATATATATTACATCACCCATATCATTATGTACAAGGAGTTATGATCGTTTAAAGTTGGAGCAAAAATACATCAGGCCTCAGTACTTTTTCCTGCACGTTTTACTGTTCACTACTATTCACGGTTCGATCAGAATTTTCATAACTCGTCGCTCGGGTGTCCATTTTGGATGATCCACATATCGTTGAAAATCTTATTCTATACTCTATGCAATGGTGGGTCATAATAAAAGACATTTCTCACGGAAAAATTTATAATTCATTCTAGAAGATAGAACCCAACACGTTTACGCACAAAATTTCAACGAAAAATTTCTCGGGGTATTACAATCATGAAGACCAAAACATAAATATTTCTCATCTGTAAGTCATAATTAACTTGTGTATTCTTTACTCGACTTAAACTCAAAACAATCTTTCTCGACATCAAGTACCCTTGCTTATTAAATCATATCAAGTATCAAGGCTTCAAGAAAACATCATACAACTCATTCTTGGCTCTCAAGCTCAATATCAATATATATTCAATAATCAAACTTCTCATGGAAAAGCATAAATCATGACACTTATCTTAAATCATTTAGAAATCATCATCTCATAATAACAATATACAACTCATGGAATAAATTCACAATTTAAAAAATAAAACAATAAAATAGTCATATATATCAATCTTGAATAGCTCAATTCTCATAAATCATTGATAAAGTAATTTGGGTGTAAACCCACTTTGCAAATCATGAAATTCAATAGTAGAAAGTAAATCTTTGGGCACAAGAACGAAAGAAGTGTCCTTGTTCAAACCCCACATACCTTGGATTATGATTTTGAGATGAACAAGCTTGATTGAAACACTTCCTTACACTTTGAGTGTCTATTACATAGTCTAAATCTAAAAAGTTGTAATTAATTATTTGTTTTAGTATCCACTTATTATATTCATCCTTTCGATTATATCTTTTAAACTTACTTTTGTAATTATATATTGATTTTCTTATTTCTGATGTACTAGGTATTATATTTTTATCTAGAGTATTTACTTCTGTATTTATTATTTCTAGATTTTTTTTATTAATTACTTCTTGTTTTTCATTAATTTCTAGTTTTCCTATGTGTTCTAGAATTTCTGTATATATTTCACTATCTTCTGAATCATAATTATCTGTTTCTTGAACATCTATTGTATTTATTTCTAATTCACTGGTTTCTGGTTCTTTATTTTTTATTTCTAATTTTTTTTTAAATTGATTTATCTCGTTTAATAATTTTTGTTCTTTATTTTCTTCTTCTTTTTCTTTCTGTCTCTTTTCACAAAATTCAATATAAAAAAGATTGATATTAAAGCATCAATCTACAATTCACAAATCTTCTCAAGTAAGGTCGATTTCTTCATCTCCTTCTTCATTTTTCTTCATCTCCTTCTTCATTTTTGACACCTATAAAAAGAGAATAAATAATTTAGCTCAATTAACAATTAAATGATAGCATATTTAAAGAAAAAAAGTTGGGCGACCGTGTATAATTTGAAGCAAAATCATTTTTGCCCTTAATAGAAAATGTCTTACAAGAAATTAGTGATCAAAAAATTATTTCAAGAAAATTTAAAGCAATTAACCTAACTTAATAGAAAGTTTAGTTAGCCTCATTAAACTCCACATTGTTAATATTCACATTAGTCATGGAATTTACAGTACCTCACTTGCTCCGAATAAAGAATACAATAGTTTTGCCTATTTGTAATTGACCTACGCTTGTTATAATCCCAATTCCACATCCTTGATCTAAAATTAACACAAATTACAACTTTCATACTGAAAAACTCAATCAAACATACAACAAGTCGATCCAAAATAGTCGAATTTGAATCTTCAATACACATTCAGCTCTATTTCGGCCTATTTGATTCCAATAGCCAATTATATTGGGGTTCTCTAACACTAGATGCTCTACTTGAAATATATTACGTATCTACTCTACAAAACAATCACTATAACAAATTTGCGGAAATTTGAAGACATAACTATGTGAAAATGTTGGGAGCTAATAAGCAGTTGTCGAGCACGAGTATAAGTACTGGTAAACAAATTTGTAGTTAGTAAGCATTATATAAGAGGGAGTCTGACCAAGAAATTCTCACAAATCAACAAGCATAAATGTACGCAGTTTCAAGATTTCAACACCATAATACCTGGTCTAGAGGATCAGTTAATTCTGAGCAGGCATTCGCCATCTCACGGCCACAAATGAATAGCTTGAATCTTACAGTTAAGCCTGAATGCCTACAAAAAAACAAATATCGAATAACCAGATAATCGAATAACCAGATAGTTGTGGTGTATAATAGAAGTGAAAACTACTAAAGCAGTCTACTTTTGTACTATAATTTTTTAAACAGGTAAAACAAAGTCTACTTTTTGTTTTATATTATACAATCTAATATTTATTGAAGCAAAATATTACAAGAGCCAATATTAACATCAGGAAACTGATAGTGAGAAAGCTCTAATGATATCAACAGTCAGCATACAGAGTGCTTATACTAGAGTCCATATCATCTAAACTACCTAAGAATCTGAATAGCTGAAAGGATAGCAGAGCATCTTTCGACAAAGGAAGATCACTTTGAGCTGAAGTAAACGATATCTATAACTGAAGCCAAGACTTCTAGACAGGGCCTCAAAAATTTATTCTGCCTATTCTTGATGTATTAGAGATTTCAGCATCAAAAGTCAAGTATCTGAAAGCATCTCAGAGAGAAATACTAGGAAAACAAAAATAATATTGTTGAATGTTTCCCGGATGAAATCTAACTTCCTTCATAGGCAAACAAAAATAATATTCAACACGAATTGCCACACATGAAAGGAACTTGAATGGAAAAATAATTTATTCTCAAGTTGATGGAGGATACTAAAGATGGCAGTACAAATTAGAAGAACACTTAATGAGATATGGCATGTACTAATAAACAATAAAATAAGATATACAGTTTAAAAGGTGAATATGTTCGAGACACGCTATGGAAGATACTATCTGTGAGGGATAAACCCCATCATAGAAATAATATTTGCGGTAATAAAAGTAATAAATGTGGAATACAACAATAATACAGTTAATCAACAAGAATAAAATGAGCAATAATAACACCAAGATTTTTACGTGAAAATCCTTGAAGGAAAAAACTACTGTCGAGAGGAGCAACTGATATAACTATATAAAGGAATTTTACATTGTAGGTCCGAGTAAAATACTGCCAAGACCAGTACACACTCAAGAGAAATATCCCTCTTTTGGTTTTTCCACCATACAATCATATCGCTCACACTTTCTATTTTTCCTCACAGAATAAATCCTCTATGATGTCTCACTCTTCTTTCTCATTTCTCTTTGTTTTGGTGTGTTTAAGAATGAAGAATGACCCTCTTTTTATATGAGAAAATACTTGAGCTCCAAGTTGAAAAATAGAAAAGGAACAAGATATTAATCATTTGTCATCCACAACTAATTATTTGCTAACCAAGTTCTATTTCCAACCAAGTAAATTAATTATTTATCATCCATAAATAAATAATTACTTTCTCACCAAGTTATATATTCAACCAAGTAAATTGACACATTAACTACTATCAAATGGGATGGATCTAACAAATTTCCTCCTCCATTTCCATTCACCTAAAGGAGGAAGCACCAGCCTTCTAGTTTGAGTGCATGTTGATGCAGTTGGGGTACTGCATCATTACGAGGACATACTCTAAGAAATGGTACTTGGATGAATCTATTCTTTGACTTTATAATCTCTTCAGAGGCTAAGATCGTTCTTCTTTTTGAGTGTGGTACTCTACATGCTCGGTATAATCTTTAAGTTTCTCTCCTGCTCAACAATATCATCATGTTATTTTTCCTGCTGGGAAACCTTGTTGGTTGTACTTTCTGCTCTTGTAGATGACTAGAAGTAGAAGGAATGATAATCAGGTTTGGGACAACACCATTCTATTTCTTAATCTTCACTGGCAGATCATCAGCAATTTCGATTTCACTTTCTCGAAAGACCACATTTCTGCTTTTGATGACTTTCTGTTTTATAGGATCTCACAGTCTATACCTGAACTATTCATTTTCATATTTGGTGAATATGCAATAAATTGATTTATCATCTATCTTTGTTCTTTACTACTTCGGTATGTGCAAATGCTCTGTAATTGAACACCTTCAAATATGAGTAGAACACCTCTTTATTGGTTCAAAATCTCTTTGGTATGTCAAACTCCAATGGAACTGATGGACAAAAATTGATCAGGTAACAGCCAATCTGAACTGCTTCACCTTAGAATGACTTGATGGAGTAGCATTTTAATATCAAATGTTTTATATATTAACTACCTCAATTCCTTAACAAAGTTGGGATGTGGGACTTACTGCATGAGAGTTACATTGCTTATTTTTTGACTTTAAGGAGCATTTGTTTTAATTGTTAAAGATAGATCAAGGTTACAACTTTTTATTTACCAATGGCAGCACTAGCTCATTGCATTATTGTGCATTGTTGCGCGTTTTTTTTGTTGCATCGATATCATCATTAAGGTGTATTATCTCTTGGTTATGGTGGCTGAATTTTGCCATTATTTTTATTGAAATTCATGTAAATCCCTACTCTTTATTCCCCATTATCCTATTCTTTATGTGTTGTAACTCTTGTAACCTAAAAGCCATTGATATTTCATCTTTGCTACCATATTTATCTTCCTATTCATTTCATGGAAGAGTTCTTCACTATAAATTAAGGTAGTCTTGCATGGTTTTGGGACACACAAGATAATATAGAGTTCACAAAAGTTAGTAAAAAAGAGAGTTTATTAGTTGAAGGGTCTTTTTGTAGAGCTTTGAACTCAACTCTTGTCTAGAGTTGTTGAGTTATTATTTGTGAGAAGGTTGTTATATCCTGAAGGTGACAAGTCAAGAAGATTACTGCTGGACCGATGAAATATTTTGCTGCAGTGGGCTTGAATCTCCTTAAAGAGAGTGAGATATCCGTGCCTCAGTAGAAGAAGATATTTTTTTTATTTCACTTGTAATTTTCAGTGGTAACTTTATTGTATTTTCACCAATAATTTTAAGGAGATTCAATGGCAACAACTGAAAAATACACGGGTGTCAATATGAGAGATCTCAACAAGCCATTCTAGTTCAATAGAACTCATTTCAAAAGGTGAAAGGGTAAAATGTTTTTCTACCTAAGTCTTCTCAATGTTTCTTATGTGTTAATGGAGAAGAATTCAAACAAAGTAGATAACTCTTCCATGACCGATGATGAACTTATATCTCTTCAAGATAAAGTTAAAAAGTATAATGGTGACTCCTACAAGTATCTGTATTTTCTTCTTAATTGTGTATCTGATAACTTTTATAATTATTATGATAGAATTTGCTCTAGTGCAAAGAAAGTTTGGAAAGCCTTGTAGAGTACGTATGACACTGAGGAGGGAGTGAAAAAATATGTGACTATAAGATTTTTCATTTCCAAATAGTGGACAACAAATCAATGGTAGACCAAGCTTAAGACTTCATAATGATTGTTGGCGAGATCAGGTTTGAAGAAGTCAAAATTGGATATAACCTTATTTTTGTGGCATAATTGATAAACTTCCACCTTCGTGAAAGGAATTTGAAGAAACTATGCGCCACAAGTAAAAGGAAACTTCTCTAGAGACTTTGATAATAATAATTTGTATGAAAGAAGAAGCAAGGGGCCAAGATGCACTTTTCCGAACAGAAGAGCATAACATCACACCAAAGGTAAATTTAACTTCTTCAAATAATGCTACCTCTGAAACTAACAAAATTACTATTTAGAAGCCTAATAAGAAAAAATTCAAGAAAAATGATGGTAGAGATCCCAAGAACAATAATGGTGAAAACAGCCAAGCAAAAATGCAACATGTACAATAAAAACGACTATGCTTTGTCTGTGGCAAGAGTGGATATATTGCTTAATTTTGAAAATTTTAAAAACATGGGTCTACACCTCAGGCAAACGTTACTGAAGAACCATTGGTGGCAGTGATTATAGACATTAACATTATGGAGAATTTTGATGGATGGTGGGCTGACTCTGGCACAAACCGTCATGTCTATTATGAAAAAGACTGGTTTAAAAAATATACTAATTTTAAGAAGCCCAAAACCATCATGCTTGGAGATTCACATACCACTCAAGTGCTTGGAATGGCAGATGTCGAGTTAAGGTTTACTTCATGAAGGGTATTAATTTTAAAAGATGTAATTTATACTCCTTCCATGAGAAAAAATTTAATGTCTAGTTTTCTTCTTAATAAAGCAGGCTTCAAACAGATTATTGAATCTAATTAGTATGTAATTGTGAAAAATAATATTTTTGTGGGAAAGGGGTATACATGTGATGGTATGTTCAAGTTGAATGTCAAGATGAATAAAATATCCTCTTCTGTTTATATACTTTCTTCTACTAATTTTTGGCATGCTTGTTTGTGTCATATAAATGATCGTTATGTGGGAATCATTTGTAGTTTAGGATTAATTTCAATGATCAAAAAGAATTTTTAAAAATGTGAGGCTTATAGTAAGGTCAAAATCACAAAAAGGCCTCATCTTCAAATTGAAAGAAAAATAAATTTATTAGAATTAGTTCATACTGATATTTGTGAACTTGGTGAAATTTTAACTCATGGATAAAATAGATATTTTATCACTTTCATTGATGATTTTTTAATTTTACATATGTTTACTTAATTAAAAATAAAAGTGATGCTTTTGAGAACTTTAAATCTTTTTCTCCATGAAGTTGAAAATCAGTTTGGTAGAAAATTAAAAAGAATTAGAAGAGATAGATGCTGTAAATATGAGTCACATGAATTCAATTCTTTTGTTAAATCATTGGGTATAATTCAAGAAACTACTGCTCTTTATTTTTTTGCATCTAACGGTGTAGCCGAAAGGAAGAATAGAACTTTTGTTGAGTTAACTAATATCATGTTAATTGAGTATTGTGCTCCTTTAAGTTTTTGGGGTGAAGCTCTTTTGAATTCTTATTATGTTTTAAGTCATGAGCTTTATTAAAAGACCAAACTAACACCTTTTGAGCTGTGGAAAGGTCAGAAACAAAATTTGAGATATCTAAGAGTTTTGAGTTGCTCAGCCTATATAAGGTTAAGGGATCCTAAAATCTCTAAGTTGAGTAAAAAAGTTACTACATGTGGTTTTTTGCTTATGCTTCAAATAGTACAGACTATAGATTTTTTTATCTTTAAGATAGTGTGATAATAGAATCAGGTGATGCTATTTTTCATGAAAATAAATCCCTGTTTGATTGTAAAAATAGTTGAGGTCTAAGGATTAAAGAATATATTTTGTCACTACCTAGTTCTTCTATGTATACTTTAAAAAAATAAAGAAAATGATGATTTTGAGTTAAGAAGAAGTAAACAAGATAGAGTAGAAAAAGATTTGAGCCTGATTATTACATTTTTAACATTGGAGATGACCCTATCACTTTAAAAGAAGCTTTGTCTTCACGTGATGCTATTTTTTGGAAAGAGGCTATAAATGATGAAATGGAATCACTAATTTTCAATAAGACTTGGAAGTTAGTTGATTTACCACTGGATTGTAAAACAATTAGATGTAAATGGGTCTTACATAAAAAGTTAAAACCGAATGGATCTGTAGATAAATTCAAAGCTAGGCTAGTGCCTAAAGGTTTAAACCAACTAGAAGGCCTGGAATTTTATGATAATTTTTCACTGGTAACTAGAATTATATTCATTAAACTTTTAGTTGCTATTGTGGTAATTTTTTATTTAAAAATTCATCAAATAGATGTAAAAACTATTTTTTAAAACGGAGACCTAAATGAGGAGATTTACATAGAACAATCCGAGTGTTTTGTTGACGCTGACCAATAAAGCAAAGTGTATAAACTTAATAAATCCCTATATGATTTAAAATAGGCTCCAAAGCAATAACATGAATAGTTTGATTACTACATGATTGATAATGGATTTAAAACAAATGAGTATGATAAGTGCATATATTATAAGTCTTGGAATAATTTGCATGTTATTATTTTCCTATATGTTGATGTTTTGTTGATCTTTGGCTCTAACATGAATGTTATTAGTGAAACTAAAAATATTCTTCAAAGTCATTTTGATATGAAAGATCTTGGTGAGGCAAATTTATTCTAGGAATAAAAATTACTAGAAAATATGATGGAATTTTCCTTGACTAGTCACATTCTATTGAGAAAATATTAAAAAAAATATAATTTCCTTGATTGCAAGCATGTTGTAACTCTATTTGATTGTAGTGTTCACTTTTCCTGTTGAAAGTGAAATGATGTTATAAATCTAAAGGAATATGCTAGCATAATTAGAAGTTTGAGATATGTGACTGATTGCACTAGGCCTGATATTACATATGAAGTGGAAGTACTTAGCAGGTTTACTAGAAAGCCAGGTAATGAACATTGGCATTCTATAACGAGAGTAATGAAATACTTAATTAGAACGAAAAATTGTGGTTTGTTCTATAAAAAATATCTTATTGTACTTGAAGGCTTTTGTGATACGGATTGGAACACTTTATCAGGTGATTCCTTATCCACTACTAGTTAAGTTTTTACTTCCGGTGGTGGTGCTATTTGCTGAAAGTCTAAAAAGCAAACAATTATTGTTGAATCTACCATGAAGGCTGAATTAGTTGCTTTAGCTTCAGCTAGTAAGGAAGCGAATTGGTTGAGATTTGTTATTTCAAAAACCTTATTTTGAAAAACTAATTCCTCCTATTTTAATTCATTGTGATAGCACCGCTACAATTGGTAGAGTTCAAAACCGCTATTACAACGGTAAATCCAGACCTATAAGGAGAAAACACAATAATGTGAGATCATATTTGACAAATGGTACCATTAATGTTAATTATTTCAAATCTTTTTATAATCTTGCAGATCCATTGACTAAGGCCTTAGCAAGAGAAAAAGTATGGAGCACATCGAGGGGATGGGATTGAAGCCTATTGAATCTTGATTCATATGTGAGGAAACCCAACCTGGGGACTAGAGATCATATAACCATGTTCAATGGGAAAAATGAATCACATGATGACTTATTGTGAAAAATGCACTACTTCGTTATCCCTCCCTATGGTGTGAGTGTATTTACCTGTAATGATTGTGAGGTTGAGTTTAAAAAAAAATCTCTTAATAAAAATCTGTAGCTCATATAAGTAGGGTGCTATATTACAGGTGCACTCTAGAAGGTTTTCACCTATATGAGTGTGGAGGTAGGCCGCTTTCTATGAGAATTGGGCTCATTCTCAAAGACGTAATCATATAACTGGGATAGCACAAGGCTGTAACGTGCTGACTATAAAGCTTATGTCAACACCTTAACTATTATGTTTCAGCAGTAACTTTTTATTCCCCCTAAGCAGTCATAGTTCAAGTCTGAGACCACACGACTCTGGAGTAGAAATTACTATTTTACTGATTGGAGATTCAATGCAGAGAACACCTTTATTATACATGGTAGTCTTCCTTTAGCTTTTAAACTCTCTTATTAATATTAAAATGTATGGGGGATTGATGGAGTAGCATTTTAGTATTAAATATTTTATTTATTAACTATCTTGATTTACTGCATAAGAGTTACATTTCTTATTTTTTTACTTTGCAGAGCATTTGTTTCAATTGTTAAAAGTTGATAAAGGTTACAAAGTTTTATCTACCAATGGCAACACTAGCACATTACGTTATTGCGCATTGTTGCACGTTTCTTTGTTGCATCTATTTCATCATTAAGGTGTATTATTGTTAGGGCCCGACCCGATTCCCTAGACGAGACGGGCCTCTTGAACCACACAAGCCCGAGATACACCTTCCACTCCCCAACCCACTAGTGATATTATCCGCGCTGGGCCCAGGCTTGCATGACTTTAAAACGTGTCACTAGGGAGTAATGATTTCTTACTTATATACCTAGCATCTCTCTTGTGTTTTGCCGATGTGGGAGTCCTTCCTAAGTTAGAGTGTCATATACACTCCCCCTTATAGACTCAGCGTCCTCGCTGAGGGTTGCCCCACCGAATGGAATTTGCCTACACTCAGGACTAAGGTTTTCCCCGCCTTATCGGGATTCGCCTACACTCAGTTTGAAATCTGTCCCACATCGACAAGGACAACACAAGAGCGGCTTTGATACCATTATGTCATGACCCAGCCCGAGGCCTTTCCCTAAATTTGATTTGGGCTCATATATTAGTATGTATGGATTTTGAGTTTGAATATTGAATTGAGCGCATGAACGGTTATAATCCTTTCTTTGTTATTAAGCCTCTTATTTCAAAAGTCATGAATTATTATATTGCATGTTGAGAACCATGATACAAATGTCTTTACTATTATTTATGACTTGATTTTGGTTATGAAGTGAAGATAAGGTGTTTTCTTGCTTATAAATATTCAAGATGATAGTTGAAAGAGTTGCATGGATTGTTATAAAGGAATTGACCATCATGTGTTGAAATATTGAAAAAAGAGATTCTTTGAATAAGTTTTGCACATATTTTGAAATAAGGACTCCCTTGCATTGTTTAAATGTTTTGGTGGTCAAATGACTGAGTTGGTTGAAAAATCTAAATAAGAACATTATATGTCTTAGAAACATGACTTGCCAAAAATCTAAATAAGAACATTATATGTCTTAGAAATATGACTTGCCAGTCTTGGTATGATGATACCAAACAGATGAAGGCCATAGCAGATTCAGAATAGACTAAAATACAAATTTTACTTAGATTTTGAATTTAGAAAGATGCATTTTTAGAAAGATTAAAAATGGGCTTAAACAGACTTAGATGGTCACCTGAAGAAAGTACGAGTTGAAAGAATCAATGCTAGAAATCATGATATATCGATACAAGATTTTTGTACCCTGTTTTGTGATCTTGTGTACCTTGATTCATGTCATTCCAAATCGGGAATATGGTTAGGATCCCTACTTTATGATCTTGTGCACTACCATGACATGTTGATTTGATTAGGGATTTTGGAACCCTGCTGTGTGATCTTGTGTGTCCCCCCTTATAGATACTCCGATCCTTGCGGCAAACTTGGATTGGGGGCTTGGTCGCTGAATCAAGGGCAGATTACATATAGCCCTTGGAATTACAGATTGTAGGGTGTACAATCTAGCCCAGAAGCAAAATAAAGAGTGGTTCATGGTTTTAAAGAAATGTTTTAAAGTCTTTTAAGTATGTCCATGTGTTTTTCTATATCGTGTGTAAACTGTTTTATTAATTACTCTCACTTATGTTGTATAAAAGTACATTATATTGGATTGCTCTACGTACCAATACATCTATATTGACCCCCTATTTTTGAGGATCTGAGGCATATTCCTGGGCTCCCACGAAGTAATAGATAGGTGTCTTTGAGATTTGCAGTTGGTAACCTCCTCTATATCAAAAGGTTTGGTATTTAAATATTATTATTCAGATTTTGATTATGGTCTGACTTGGGGCCTTGTCCCAATTTTTAGAAGTATGTTGATTCTTCTATTGTTAGAGATTTTGTAGACTAGTGTCATGTGTTTTGAATGTTAAGAACTTTCTTTTGAATTGTTTAGTTTACTTATAAAATTGACCATGTTTCCGTATGAAAATTTTCCTCATTTCTTTATATTATAAATCATTGTTTATGATTGCCAGATAGAGATGGGCACCCAGGCCTTCATGGTTCGAGATGCTTGTCGCGGCTAGGGCTTTAACTCGGGCCGTGACAGAAACATAAGTTGGGGTCGAATTACTAGGACTTAGGCAAAACAACTGTCACTTTCAAGCTTAGACATACTCCTCAAATACTTTCTCAACTATACGTACCCCATCAATACTGTACTTCACTTGAGGCTACTTATGATTTTCACATGGGCCCTGATAACCCTATTCACTGAAATCTGAGCTAAACTAAATTCTCTCACTATGTTCAAGCCTACTCGACTCTACAAGTACTACACATAACCCCATAACACTATTCTGAGCCATGAATTCAATACCCCACACATTTTTGCAACTTCATATTGCAAGACTAACTATTCTTGTCCCTTTAATAACTAAATTCAATCCTCTTAATAGGAATTCACTAGCACACAATGCACCCATCCACATATATACCAAGATGACATTCAAGTCTATCATTATAACCACATATGAACTTCTAATCAAACATCTATAAAAGCATCTTTCTCATGTTCTCTAAACCTCTATAAATAATGACTTCCATGTACCATCCCAAAGAAAACACAGGCAAAATTTTAACTAACCATGACGTACATCAAAAAGCTCTGCCTCAATAATCCTTCACACTTATAACCTAAGATACAACAAGCACGCAACAATCTTTCCCCAACATGAGACATTTACTCTCTCCTCTTTAAAAAATTACTCATCACCACTATCAATCCACAAAGAGAGGTAACTAAAGGATTAGAGCATGATGACCTGGAATATGAAAGAATACTATACATAACTTGGAAATTTAACTGAGGCCGCGAGTTCTAGGAATTGAGCATACTATGAAGCATGAGTACATGAGTCATGAACTGTATGACCTGAGTTTGGAGTTTATAAATTCATGAAATATGATTCGTACTACTGAGTGAATTGGAACTTCTTATACTAGAGACTGGAAGCATACATGATTCTATGGAAAGTGTATGAGTATGAGCTATGATCATAGAGCTAACATGTAAGGCATGAGTAGATATCTTAAATACTAAAGTACAATAACTTGCACTAAGGTAAGAATAGGTCGGGTACCTTCCTCTTTTACTGTTGTTCTAGAACTCACTAGCATTACTACTAAAATCTGAAAGCCTGACTTGGTTACTTATTCTATCATCTCCCCTTTAGATTTAACCCATCATTCTAAGTCTGCAGATCCCTTTAATAAACTCTAAACTTAATTGCAACCATTCTACTCAAGAGTTTGGGATATAACAATACCCATAAATAATAAACTCACCCTGAAAGACTACACTTGAACATGTAAAATCCAATGCTAGTACTTCCTTCTGAGATACAACTCTTAACTTTCTATATCCTCAATGGTTATCATATAACAACTTGAACACTTACTAACATAGAATCTTTATGAGAATCACCATACCTTTAGTTCACACCATCTAGAGCTTCAACTCTTCTTTATGTTAGCTCAATCATCCCAGATTCAGACTTAGATTCTAACTCTTAACATAGATATTCCCAAACTTCTAATGAACTATACTAACTTCATCCTTGAACACTCCCTTAATATATACTATCCTTAATTTTCCTTAGCTTTAGTACTCATCACATACTTACACCCTTCTTGACAACATGCTTGCCTTACTAAACACATAATCTACCTCATTTCCATCATAGCCTACTATTTTCACATCTCTAAATTTATACTCTTCCCTAAACCACAAAAATCAAAATCATACCCAAAGACTTCACATCACCTATCCGTAACTCCTTATTCATCACCTATCACCTTGTTCTTACTAACACTTCTTTATCTAAATTTCAGTTTTGAGTGCTTTCTTTGTTCTCTTATTTGGATTGAAAGAAAGAAAAAACTTCCCTTTCTTTCTCTTCTTTATTTTGGTTTTATCCCTTCGATGAATTTCGGATATGACTAATGTCCCACTAGCTAAATAGGCGTAAGAAAAAGCTACCTAAAAAAAAAAAGGTGCACCTTGAATTGAACTCAAAGAATTGCATTTTGCCAGAGAGATTTTTTAGAAAGATTATCCATTGGTAATTCTAAAATAGAAAGAATATAAATAAAGGCGCATACGCGGGAATGGCCCCCTCCCCTCTTTCTTAGAATTCAACATTTATGATATGTTTTGCATCTTGGTCGCCCACTATTCATTCAGGGTGATTCGAAACAGGAAAGGATCTTCCACCTTTAAGTTCATAGCACCAGTACTTGAATGCTTACTCTTACTGCTTTTCTCAGGTTCACCACTATTAAGAACATGATACACTATATAACCATCCTTCTTCCCATTTAGCAACTCAAGGGTTCCACTAACCACACACACTCTTTAATAATCTTAGAAATTAATGCAACCCTCATATCACCTTGGGTACATATCTAAATCATACCTATAATATCATACTCAATTGCGAACTTGCATGTAATATTCAAGGCAACTAGATCATTTCCATATAAGTGGCATCACTAACCAAGCAATTATTATGTCCACCTTGATGATAACACACTGCTCAAACTTAGTGTCTAGTGATAGACTTGATTAACAACCCAACCTCATATACTATTCTCACTTGGATGCTATAAAAGAAAACATCAAGAAACACTAGTACACTAGAACCTCATAATAATAATAATTGATCTTGAACATATGGCCTATCTTATTATAATCCATTAGCACATCCTCCCTCGACACATAACTACTATTCACCCATCTATACACCTAAATTTCTTTCATATCTCTATATGATTCAACTAAAATCCATACAACCTCAAGAGAAGTCTAAATTCACAATACTCAACCACTAAATACTTTAATCAATAACCTATATGTCACGTACCAAAATAACCCCTAGGCGTTTAGGCTCCCGACAACACAACTTGCCGGGAGAACCAATTTTCTATACATTCACAATATCTACAAACACTGAGATGAAAACATATACAATTCCATATGCACAAAATAATCATTAACATAGTGTAATAATCCAACAAGATACTGCATAGAAATTTATGAAAATGACAATTGTTTAGATAGAAAATCTCTAACCCAGTTCCCAAACTAAGTTCACAGAGCATCTAAACGAGTTACATGAGTTTAACTTTTAGGCATACAAACCCAATGAAATAAAATATAAGCTAAAAATAACTAAAGATGAATAGCAGCCTTCACGAAAAAAGTGAAGGCTCACCTTAGCGACAGAATCCATACATAAAGACAATTAGCCATGAGTCTTTCTCTTCACAACCATATCTGTAGGTATGCAAGTAAAGAGTGAACTATATAAATATAACCTAGTAAGATCCTCGACCCGCTACTTTATTACCCCTGGAACAAGTGTTAGAAAATTCAAGGCACAACAAAATACACAAATAATATATACATAATGTCTCTCATAAAGTAATGTCAATAAGATCCAAAGGAAGTTCAAAAAGTCACTTTACATCTCAACTAAGCCAACTCTCACGACTTGTCATAAACGGCAATGAAAGTAATCGGCCTAACACCCCAACAAGTCCACGGCAACATATATAATTCCCCAAAAGTCTACTACGGCAGCATGTACAAGCCCATAACTTAATACGACAGCATAAGTAATGCCCTTAACATATTACGACAGCATAAGTAATGCCTCTAACATATTATGGCAGCTATGTATGCCTCTAGATACTATAACGGCCGTGAAGGAAATATGTTCAACACCCAAGCATCACCTCACATATTATCACCAAGCCGCTCTCACTAAACTTTTCCACGGATTCTACCAAGTCGCACGCTTGTTCCAACACATGAACTAGGCAAAAATATATATATCTATTTTTATAAAGTAGTTTGAAAGAAAGCATCAAATTTTAAAGTCACACTTACCTCGCTAACGATAAATTTCCCAACTTTTCAATGTGTACGACATCAACCAAACAATGATCAATGGGACTAATCTAAACAAAATATTAATTTTGGGATTAAGTTTCAATATCCTTAACCTTTAAAATTAGAATTAAACCTTAATATCTCACACCATATATTGAATTAATGATAGTAATATTTTGATAAAACTGTCCCAACATGATACCAAAGATAAGGAGAAGAAAATTTCCAAACAAACGTTAGCTTTGCTTACTGCTAGTTATTCCCAATGTTAATATTTTTGTTTTCTCATGCTAATGAACCCAAAACTAGTATCTAATTCAATTCCTCTTTGGGTGATCACGACTGAAGTAATACAACCTTTATTATAGACCAATCAGAAGGCCTAACTATTTCTATTCTATCACTAATATCAAGAGTAAACATCTGTACTATTGTACGCATATTCAGTTCCCATGACAAAGTATAATAAAAAAAGAAAGTCCATACCTTACAGAGAAGTTTCAACCACGTCTGCTTCTCCAACTTATACATTTTTTCTATGTTGCTTGTTTTTCTTCCAAGAATAATGGGATTAAAACTGGCCCTAATATTCTATTTATGCTAAACTTAACATGAAACTGAAGAAGCTTTTGGCTTGACAACTTTAATTTCCTTATTACTATTAATAATTGTTTATAATTACCAAGTAACCTTTTATTAAAAGGTAATAATAAGTTGGGCTATTACAATCTCCCCCACTTAAAATAACGTTCGTCCTTGAACGGGTCTAGAATCATACCTAAAATGTCAAATAAGTTAGGATATCTAACTCACATCTCCTCCTCGGACTCCCAAGTAGCTTCCTCAGTTGGATTATTACGCCATAATACCTTGACTGAAGCTATCTTCTTTTACCTCAACTATCGCACTTGCCTATAAAGAATAGCTATTAGGCTTTCCTCATAAGTCATATTCTCATCAAGCTCTACATCCTCTGGCTGGATCTTATGGCTATCATCATGAACATACCATCTAAGCATATACACGTGTAACACAGAATACACTGCAGACAATCTCAGAGGTAAAGCAAGCCTATATGCACCAATCCAATTCAGTCCAAAATCTCATAAGCATAAATTTATCAAGGACTTATCTTACCTTTCTAGCCAAATCACATAACTCCTTTCAAGGGAGAAACTTTTAAAAAAAATTTCCGCCTTTTCAAACTATAAATCACAGACCCTTTTATCTACATGGGATTTTTGTCTGCTTTGTGATGCCTTAAGTCGGTCTCATATCACTGCAACCTACTCCAATGCTTGTTGAACTAACTATGGACCAAATAATTATGCTTTATTGGGATCAAACCAGTAAACTGGTGAACGACATGTAACACCCTGCATTTTCGATCTAGAAAGTGAACCATCATTCCTACGGGTGTATCAATGGCTAATATTTAAATTTATGTGTCATGATCCTTATCCTAGTGTATGAAGTGATTATAAGGTAAAAAGTGTTCATAGAAATCACTTAGAACTAAGTTGAGCTAAGATCCTCTGATTCGCCCAAAGTTTGAAATTTGATTTTAAAAGGGTCATCTTTGAATGATGATAACGTTTTTTATATATAGAATTTGGTGTATTAAGACCCACCAAATTTTATATAATTGAATTATCTTTCCAACGATACCAATTTTACTAAAATTTGATACCTGAGTGAAAAGTTATGTTATTTTTTGTGTGAGCCAGTGAGCTGTCGCGATAAGGTCGCAATGCGAGTTTCATTCCCATTTTTGGGAGTCGTGATGCAAGTTTCATTACCATTTAGGGAAATCACGCCACGATGATCATTTACATGGAAAGAGAGGTCAAGGGGTAGTTTATTCCTTTTTCCCATCCCTAGCCGTCCAAACACGAATTATAACCCAAAGAGGGGCATTATTTGCCCATTTTCTTCAAATCAACTCACGTAAAAACATTCCCTTTCCCCTAGAACAAAATTCAACCCTTCTCCTCCAAGTAATCTAGAATTCAAGCCTTTAAATTTCAAGATTCTCAAAAAAGTTTCAAGAATAGAACTTCATTCTTCAAATCTAGAACTCATCCCCAAATATCAAGAATGCCAAGAAATGGATCAAGATCTGGGTTCCATCTTTAAAATTTTATAACCTAAGGTATGAGGGAATACTCTAAAAACCTTGGGCATAATTTAAATGTTTTATCAAGATTAAAAATCCCCAATTATGATTATACTGAAGTATACTATATGATTTTAGAAGATTATTCGTCATGGGACTGTTTTGATTGAAATACATGTTGTTTTGAACTACTTTTGATGAGAATTGTATTGAAACTATATATATATATATATATATATATATATATATATATATATGAATTTTGTGTATTTTATAGGATTTGATTGAGAGAATGAGTATGAAATCCCTCTCTTGTTGTGAACTAAATTTCATAATTTTATTGTGAATGATTTGAAATGCACAATTTAAGGTTTGAAAGTGATCTTCTCAATATCATGGTGTTTGAAATGGTTTATATAGGATGAGAGGGAGTTTCTTGTTGTAACTATATACATTCTTTAAACAGAAGGAATTGCATGTGATTGATTAAATTAACATGACCACCACATGTTTTGAATCTTAAAAAGAGATGATAAAATGCATAAGTTTTCTTGAAATATCAAAGTGATGGCTCTATTGTGACGTTATAAATCTTGGGTGGTCATGTGTATGTTTTGAAGTACGTTAGGCAGTGAATTTAATATGATATGGACTTGCAAGTTAGGGTATGACGATACCAGATGATAGTTACGCCCTTAACAGAAAAAAATCATGAATGTTTTGAATGCATAATAAATAGTTTTAAAAAACTAAATTTGGCTTAAAGAGAGGTAGATGATTACTTGAAGAAGGAATTTAAATGTAAGGTATCATCACCGAAAAACCGAATTTGCCGATTTAGGTGATATATTTGGCTAAACCCAATGTATACTTGTCCTTGAGACACTGAAATACTAGAATATAAATTTAGACTCCAATTCTTGTGGCATACTTGGATTGGAGGCTTGGACACCGAGTTAAGGGCGGATTTCATATAGCCCACGGGATCGTAGAAATGTAGGGTGCACCATCTATCTTAGGATTAATATTATATTACCTCATACTTCTACCATCTTAAATTCATCTCCAGAATGTCAAAGACTAGTTTCAAAGATGAATCCACTTTTCTACATATGGTATTTTCAAGATTTTTGCTTTTTAAATGTGGGAAATTCAATAAGCTTTCCATCCATATTAAATTTGCCCAAATACGACACCCGAGCGAAGAGTTAGAGCCCTTTTAGTGAGACAGTGTATCATCTGAGCCATCAGTGTGTCATGGAGCCAACTTAAATGGCAATTGTCAATTTCTAGTATTGCTCCATGATAGTGTCGCATCGCGCCAAACTTTCAGGTCTCAAACAAGGTGTCAATGCGATAGCTCCACATCATGCCACTATACAGATTCCTAATTGTCCAGTTCCAGT
Organism: Capsicum annuum; assembly: GCF_002878395.1. Lineage (NCBI taxonomy): Eukaryota > Viridiplantae > Streptophyta > Magnoliopsida > Solanales > Solanaceae > Capsicum > Capsicum annuum. The sequence continues at coordinate 41,199,662 of NC_061121.1, forward strand.
GACTTGGCACGATAGTGTCGCATCACGCCAAGGATGAAAATTGAGAAATTTTCATAAGAATTAAAATATGTGTCCTAGGGTTAAAAAGGTTAATTTCCCTACCATATGTATACTCAAAAACACGTATTTGAGTCTCCATTACACAAAAATATACTCTATTTTCTCAAAAGCCTATCAATAACACATTAGGATTTTTCATAGAAGATTCAAGTTCAAGAATTTCCTCCATAAATCTTTGTGTATTTACGAATCAAGCTATGCATAGTGTTCATTCATGGACTCCTTTCGTCTATGAAGCCTAAGAATTTTTTTTTTTGAGTTTAAGTTTATGGATTTCTTTTAGAATTTCATGTTGGGTTTGTTTTTTTAATGCTGAGAATGATCAATTGAATTCAAATCCATGTTGGGTGATCAATGTTATGCGGAATTGATTGATATAGATGTATATTCATGTGAACCTATGATTAAACCCTAGGATGATGAAATTAGATGTTGAATCGAGATGTTTAATTGTTGTATAATGTTGTGTACATATATTATGCCTACCATGTATTTGATTAAGTGCCTATATAAAGAAAAAGTGCCCAGCTAGGATGATATTATGAAATCCCCATTTATTTACAAGTTTATGCATATCACATGTTTAATAAAGTTTTTCAATATATGAATTATGAATTATGTTGTTGGTCATGTCTTCAAGTAAGCCATGTTATGCCAGTTTTTTTCCATTGAGTCCTGGGGGTACTTGTACCTGACAATTTTGTTGTGTGCCTAGAGCCATGTTTGGTATTCATGATAATCTCAGTCAAGCCATGATCATTAGAATTTAGTCAGTCTCATGACTCAGGAAATCTCAGGAAATTCAGTATCTATCAGATCTGTCCTACTTAGTAATCTCAGTAACTGCAGTATTCCTAGTAATCTCAGTAATTTCAGTACTCTCAGTCAATTCTTAGAACTCAGTATATTTCGTTAGTCAACAAAACTCAGTAAACTCAGTTTAGCTCCACTAAACAATACCATTAGTATCAGCTCAGTTTAGATAATTACTTTAGTTCAGTTAATGAGTTTAGTGTCTTTCAGATGGGAGTAGGATTTAGCATCGAGTGAGCCTAGGTATGGGGACTCACCCACTAGATAGGACTGAGATCCCTAGAAGAAATCCCTAAGTTCCAGAACTACATAGCCAGCTTAGGTATGAGATGTCACCCACTAGATACGACTGACATACTCAGGGATTACCCGTTAGCATATTTAAATATATAGGACTGACCCCAAGGGTCACCCACTAGATTATGACTGACTCCACAATAGTTTACTTTATCAGTGGTGTAGTACTGACACCCTTCCAACTAGAGTTATAGGTTAGACCCCAGTTAGCTTAGTATGGGGCATGTCGGTTAGATGATTACTTCCCATAGTTACAGTTTCAGTCTCAGTCTCAGCCTTAGTAAAAGAACTCAGATAGTTTTATAGATTTCAGGACTATCAGATATAGTCAACTCAGATATAGAATGGAATTCAGATAGTTTCATCAGATTCATGACTGTCATATATAGTCATTCATATTATCAGTTATATCAGTTATCAAAACTCATGTCATCAGTATTTATCTTCAAGACTATCAGATACAATCAATAAGACCAGTTTTTCATAATCAAAACTATCAGACACAGTTATTCATGTATCAGTAACATAGTATCAGTCCTTCAGATATCAGTAATTCTATGTTATTAGTAAAACTCAGTAGTCAAAACTCAGTATTCAATCCTAGCACGATCTTAGTTATAGTTACATATGCATGCATGTATTCTCACATTCATGTTAGTCAGTCAGTTAGTATTGTTCATAAATATGAACCTATTGGAATCAGCCTAACTCACTTGCATACCAGTACATTCAATGCACTAGCACATTTACGCTATGGTATCTTATACTATAGGTTTAAAAGCATGAGCTCCAAACAACCAGTAGCATCTCAGTTCAGCGATCAGAGTTAGCAATGAGTCCTCATCCTTTGAGGCCATGATGATTACATTAATTTTTTTAGTTTTTATTTTATTTTAGTAGTCAGAGTTAGTTGGGCCATGTCCCATCAAATCCTTATTTAGACAGTCTAGAGGCTTTCAGACTATAGCATGTTAGACAATTATTTTAGATTTTCTTTAGTGTTGTTATACCATTTTCAGACATTGTTTATCAGATGTTCATTCAATTTTGAACCTTATGGCCTTACAACAAATATTTTGTATATTCACAATGTATTATTTATGCTCTGTTACAGATATTAGTCATGGGTTAACTTGTGGTCCTTCGGGGTTATGAGCACCGTGTAGTATTTCGAGTGCCAGATTTGGGGCGTTACAAATATAAAGAGTGAGTCATGCTTTCAAAGAAGTGCCTTGGAGTTCATTAAAGTATGCCCATGTATTTTTACTTACATATCATGATTATTGACTTTATGAAATGCTCTCATCTATTTTGTATAAAAATATATTATTTTGAGTTGTTTCACATCCAAGTACAATTGTATTGACCCCCTATATTTTATGGTTTGAGGCTCAGTCCAAAGGTCTTGATAAATCGTAGAGTTTTTAGACAAAAGTGAATTATGTAGTTGGTGATCCTTCTCTATTCCAAAAGGCCTATTTCCTTTCAGTATTTTTATTTATTTTGGTTTAGGTCCACTAGGGGCCTTGTCCCAGTTTCAGAAGGTTATTGTTCATTTTCGTATGTATTAGAGATTTCGCAGACTAAAACAGATATGATCTAGGTGTTGATAAATTTCCTTCCACATTGTTAAATAGAATTCTGAATATGACCATGATTCTATTTATTATAATTCCACATCTTTTCTTTATTATGTGAGTATAGTGCATGATTACCAGATATAGAAGGGTGTACGGGCCTCCATGGTTTTAGTGCTTATCACGGCCAGGGCATAGTTTGGGTTATGACAAACTTGGTATCAGAGCATGGTTCATGGTCCTAGGGTGTCTACCAAATCACATTGGGTAGAGTCTTATTTATGGGTAAGTAGCGTGCCACACTTATAAGTAGGAGGTTACAAGGCATTTAGGAATGTTTCTCTTTCTTTATTTCTAGTTTGTGCTATGGAGACAGAATGTTCCTTTTTCATACTCTAGTTCGTGCTATGGTGTCGTCCATACAAAAGTAAAGTTATCCCAAATCTTTTCTTACTCTGATGTTCTTAGATATGTCTCATTTTTTTAGGTAATTAGGTACAAAATCTTAGAATCCAAATGATGTGGTTTTCTGATTGAGTTAAAAAAGATTATAAAATTGTGCAAGGACTTGAGAAAAGTCTGTTAGTGCTTTAAGGTGTATTGATTCTAGTGTAAACTTTGATTTTGATGAAATCATGCTTTTTAGCCTGAGGTATTAAGTGTAGTTATTCCTTTTCAAATTTATGTTGCAGATGTCATGCATAAGGCTAATAATGTGTAGCAGAATATTAGAACTATATTTCCACCTGTGTAGTAGTATAAGTTAATATGTCAGTTTCATGACCTATTGGTAGTGAGATTAGACCAAGAAGTTGGTGATATGAAGTCATAAGGTTAGAAGTTAGAGTGAGGGTGACTTTTGTATAAATAAATATTTTTAGTTATATAACCATTGATTGAGGGATGATTTGCCATTTTATAGTGATAGAATAATGTGGTAGCAATAATTATAGATTATATGGTAGTCTGTGAAGGAAATGACTGGATATGATTATTAATTGCTCAAAATAAAGAAGGAGCTCAAAGTGGATAGTTATGGTGGTTGTAAAAATCATTTGTAAGTGGTAAGAGGAAAAGGGTATATTAGTTAATAAGTTGTTGGTAGAGACTTATTAGAGTTTATTGAATTTTGAAGATCTTTGTGATGTATGATTAGGTAAGTAAATATGATGTGAGGAATTAGAATATGTTAATAAGATTGAAATAGGTTATATTATAATATTAAATCGACTAATCCTATCATGTGACTCTACCCCCTTTGATGGTTTTTTTCTTTAAGTAATAGAAAACTAGTACTAGATATGAGAAGGTATGTAGTGGATTTTGAATTGTAATAGTGATGTCATGGAGGGGTTGTAATTATAGGGAGTAGTTAAGTGAAGTTAAATATTTGGGTTGATTTCCTAATTTGATGGGCTAGTATAATATGTGGCATCCTTTTCTAGTGGTATATAATTGAGGATAGACAATAGGCTTGAACTTTAGATGAAGAGTATAGTGGTAAGAATAGTAGCTCAAGATTGATAATGCATGTTTAGTTATAATGAATCTGTTGGGTTGGTGTAGTGTTAGAAATATCCTAGGTTGGCGATTTACGGAATAAGGAGTGAATAAGTGTGATATTTATGTACAAGAGGATGGGTGTTAAAATGATGAATTGTGGTTGAGTCATTAAGGAGATAAGAGTGATAATCATATAAGAATAAGATAAACCTCAGATAGCATATTGTTAGATAAGGTTGTATGGTATAAGTGTCATGTGTACCTAGTTTGTGTTTTTGAATTTTGTAGTATGGAGAAGTCTGGGGAGTTGTTGTATAGTGTTTATTAAAGTTGAACTTGAGGAAATACAGGTAGACAATATACACCTTTGGTATAGTTTTACAATTTTTATTAAGTTGTAAGATATGTGATTAGAGGTGTAATTATAGTATTTTAAGGAATTGAAGATGGAGTGTTAAGTGTTTAGAGGCGTGGGTGTCTATGCCTATGAAAATGTTAGTTGTAAGTTGATGAATTTGGGAGTTAGAGGAAGTTATGATTAATGTCCTTGGAGGGGGAGCCTTAGAAAGAGTTTGGTGTCTTTATATCAAAATTATTTAGGGGAGTTATGTTCATATATATATTGATTCCCCTACCTTTTGTGTTAAGAAGTGCTGATGCGTGCTCTCATGAGAGTGAGAGTTGTAGAGGGCTGACTATAGAGGCTAGCGAAAGTTAATAGTAACATTTACAAAAAATCATGGCCTTCAGGAGAGTTTAGAGTTTAAGTATGTGGTGATGTTTCTTTTATGTTGAGAGTTATGGCTATAGATTTGATAAAAGGATATGTCAGTAAGTCTAGGATTGTGATTTTGATCTAAGGGGAAGATGGTGAGTTAAGGGAGTTTTTGAATTTTCTCAGTGTAGCAAGTCACGGGGAGGAACCATGATGGACCTAATTCTACTTGAGTATAATCTTCCTACTTCACTTTAGGAGAGTATCCTATTAATGTCTTACGTCATCTGTTCAAGTCATACCTATGCCTATGGTTCCAGTTCTCTATGGACTTGTGTTTATGATCTGACCTCCAAACTAGAAGCAATTATATCTCTCAGTAATCCAGTCTTTCTTGTATTCAAGCCACATGTTATGTTGTTCATAATCCATGAAAATATATGTCTCTCAGCATGCTTGGTCCTAATAAAATATGTTGCTATATGACACCGATCCATCCTATGTCGGGTTTAGCCAAAGTGATAAAGTTTATGCAAACTCATGGTAAATCTCAATTCCGTAAATAAGGAACAATCACTTCAAGCAAAAATCTTTGTCATAGTTATAATGTAACACCCCGTAGCATTCTTGACCCAATACCAATCTTGGTTGTATGTATGGAGAACTGACAACCTGAAAATTTTTTCTAGTTGTTAAAAAATTTAGTCATATTTATGAGCTCATAACTTCCATGATTTTAAAATTGATCTTCCTGACCCCGAGACATAGATTTTTGAGTTGATTCATGATCTGGGATGAAAAGGGGGTGTCTCAGGAAAATTTTGGCATTTTCATACGACGTTTGAGGCATGTTTGGATGATCAAAACAGTGGGCCAGTGCGATGTCGATGGGTCGTACCAGGAATCGCGTCGGTGGAGACTAACGTGACGCGTCAGTTAATGCATTAGATGACTAGTTCGTCCTACTGACTTTAGGGCCCAAGAGGGTAATTTAGTTTCTTTCCCTCGTTTTATTGTGATATGTGCACCAATATTTCTCACTGTGCTCTATCCTAAGAATTCATGTTGTATTATGTTTTTTCGAACGACTCTCTACTTATGATCTAGACACTTGATTTATGGAGAACTTTGTGTTTATTTTATCGTATCTTTATTTTATGTCCCTCTTTAAGTAGTGCAATGAGTATAAGTTATGGTCTCGGGTCCCTTGCCCTCCGTATGCTAGTATGATGGTGGCTGTGGAAGCATGGTGATGTGTTAGGTAGGGGAGTAGATGTTCTTGAAGGTGAAAAAAATTTATATGATTCTCAGGCAAAGGTTATAGGTGAAAGGGAAAAGAAGGGGATGATATACTTATGTTGTGTGAAATAGCTAAGAAGGAGGAATGTGGCAAAAATATTTGTGAGAGTGATTGAAATCATTGGTCTTAGTGGGGAGATCCATGTAGTGGGTATAGTAAGGATCAGGATTGAATGTTGTGGTTGTAGAAAACACAAACCTATGTGCTATGTCGTTAGTACTCTCTAAATTTAATCCTGAGTGTGTTTAATGGTAGTGATAAGGTGAAGAAATATTCTTAAAGGGGTGTAAAGTACAGGGTTCCGTAGCTTAAGTTATCACCTTGTTACTCCAAGCTAGGCTTCAACATAAAAGCACTTTACTGTAGGACTCAAACTCTTGTGGTTAGATGTGTGATGGGAGAACTGTAAGATGGAAAGGACTAAGTATGTTATTTAATGTTGGGGCATAGCTGAGTAGTGCCTTTAAGCTAAGTCTATTCATTGTATCATGAGAGGTGGAGAATGCTTCTATCCTTATCTTCCGCAAAATCTTATTTCATGATTAGTACCAATATAAATCAGGTCTATGATCATCAAATAAACCTCTGCCTTATGTTGTGATGATTATGTTCATATAACTCATGTGCAAGATCATCCCTATGTAAAGTTTCATTATCCCATGTTTCGTGCTTTCACGTTTCACTAAGGGTTATCATGAAGCTCGTTTGATGCCTTTGTATATTTTGCTAAGGAAAAATGTTCAATGATAAGTTTTGTTCTTTATTCTACACTTTTAGAGTGTCAACAAGTCCCTACCCATCATTCGGGGACGAATGATCCCAAGGGGGAGATAATTTAACACCCCGCATTTTTTAGCAAGAAAAAGAACCATCATTCCTACGTTTGTTATCTCTAATTCCATGGTTTATATTTAAATTCATGTGTCATATTCCTTCTCCTAGTGTATGAAGTGATTATGAGGTGAAAAGTGTTCATACAAATCATCTAGAACTAAGTTGAGCTAAGATCCTATGATTCACGCAAAGTTTGGAATTTCATTTTACAAGGGTCATCTTTGAATGAATATAACTTTTTGTATATATATAATTTCGAATATTAAGACCCAACAAATTGTATATAAACAAATTATCTTTCCAACGATACCGATTTCACTAAAATTCAATACCCGAGTGAAAAGTTATGTCATTTTTTGTATGAGGCAGTGAGCTGTCGCGATATGGTCGCGACGCGAGTTCCATTCCCATTTTTGGGAATCACACCATGATGTTCATTTACATGGGAAAGAGATTCCAAGGGTTAGTTTAGTCCTTTTCCCCATCCCCAGCCGTCCAAACACGAATTATAACCCAAAGAGGGGTATTATTAGCCCATTTTCTTCAAATCAACTCATGTGAAAACCTTCTCCTTCCCCAAGCACAAAACTCAACCCTTCTCCTCCAAGTAATCTAGAATTCAAACCTTTCAAGTTTAAGATTCTCTAGAAAGTTTCAAGAATAGAACTTCATTCTTCAAATCAAGAACTTATCCCAAAATATCAAGAATTCTAAGAAACGGATCAAGATACAGGTTAAATCTTTCAAATTTTATAATCCAGGGTATGTGGAAATACTCTAAAAACCTTGGGAATAAGTTTAAATGTTTTATCAAGACTAAAGATCCCTAATATGATATATAATGAAGTATACAATATGATTTTTAAAGAAATGCGTCATGGAACTGTTTTGGTTGAAATCCATGTTGTTTTGAACTACTTTTCATGAGAATTGAATTGTAACAATATATATATGAATTTCGTGTATTTTATAAGATTTGATTGAGAGCATGAGTATGAAATCCCTTTCTTATTGCAAACTAAAGTTCATAATTTTATTGTGAATGATTTGAAATGCATGTTTTAAGGTTTGAAAGTGATCTTCTCAATAGCATGGTGTTTGACATGGTTTATAGATGATGGGAGGGAGTTTCTTGTTGTAACTATATACTTGCTTTAAAGAGAAGGAATTTCATTTGATTGATTAAATTAACGTGACCACCACATGTTTTGAATCTTACAAAGAGATGATAAAATGCATAAGTTTTCTTGAGATTTCAAAGTAATGGCTCGATTGTGATGTTATGAATCTTGGGTGGTCATGTGTATGTTTTGAAGTATGATGAGCAGTGAATTTGATATGATATGGACTTGCAAGTCAGGGTGTGATGATATCCGATGATAGTTATGCCCTTAATAGAAAAAATGATGAATGTTTTGAATGCATAACAAAGGGTTTTAAAGAGATAAATTGAGCATAAAGAGAGGTACATGGTTACTTGAAGAAGGCGTTTCAGTGTATGGGATCATCGCTGGAATAACTGAATTTGCCGATTCGGGCGATATAATTGGCTAAAGCCAATGTATACTTGTCCTTAAGACACTGTTATACTATAATAGAAATTAGGACTCCAATTCTTGCATCATACTTGGATTGGAGGCTTGTTCGCCCAGTTAAAAGTGTATTCCATCTATACCGTGGGATCATAGGAACGTAGGATGTACCATCTATCTCAGGATTAATATAAAGAGTGAGTCATGTTTTCAAACAAGTGCCTTGGAGTTCACTAAAGTATGCCCATGTATTTTTACTTACATATCATGATTATTGACTTTATGAAATGCTCTCAGCTATTTTGTATAAAAACATGTTATTGCAAGATAGCTTAAGGAAGGGCCAGAAATGCATGAAGAAGTATACGGATCAACATCGACGTGCGGTAAAGTTCAGTATTAGAGACAAAGTGCTCTTGAAGCTCACTCCTCAAATATGGAAAGAGATTATGAGCAAGACAAGACATAGGGGATTAATCCCAAGGTATGATAGACCATTTGATGTTATTAAGAAGTTCGGAGAAGTTCTTTACAAGTTAGACTTTCCAGAAAGGTTGAAAATTCACCCTACCTTTTATGTTAGTTTTCTGAAACGGTACAATGAAGATGTTGAAGACCTAGGGAGGAACAAAAACAAAAGGGCTCCTTCTTTGATCAGGAAAGAGTATAACTCCAAAATGGAGAATATACTTGATGACCAGATCATGGGGAACAACAAGAAGAGTATCAAGACGGAATTCTTAATTCAGTGGAAAGGTTCAAACGAAGAAGACCCTATTTGGGAGAAGGCTCAGAACTTGTGGCAATTCGACAAACAAATAGAGGACTACCTCAAAAAAACCTCGATGAGGGCATCTAGTTCATCAGGTGGGGGTGCTTTGTTACACCATTAGTCTAAGGCTTGTTGGCTCACAAGGCCATGTCAAGGTGCATATTGGCCTTTACATGTGCCAAAGACAAGAAATATGTTAGACTAAGGTATGCTAGAGTAATGGCAAGGCTGCCTTGGGTACTAGAGGCAATGACAGGTGCGTGGCACCTGAGAGGGCATACGTGCAGCAGTGACAAGAACATAACATGGTACAGGCATGTCATTGACATTGGCGAGGCACAGGTGATAGCATGGCACAGGCATGGACAAAGACATGTACGCTGGCATGATCGAAGTTGAGTCACAGAATGGGTATTGGAGTGGCCTAAGCTGTGACATGGCTAAGAAAGCTTTATGGCGCAAGAAATGGCATGGCGTTGGTGCAGGCACAGACATAACATTGGCATAGCATGAAGATGGAAAGACAAGGTAGGGCTTGGAAGCATGACAAGATGATCAAGTTTTAGAAAAGCTGGAAAATGACTAAGTGTTGAGCATTGGAAAAATTGGCTAAGTGTTCAAGACTACTCATGTGCTAGTCACATGAGGTAGTTACTAAGTTTGAATTTAGGCAATTCTAAACACTTAGTCATTTTCCAACTTTTCTAACACTTGATCATCTTGTCATGCTTCCAAGCCCTGCCTCGTCTTGCCATCTTCATGCCATGCCAATGTTATGTCTGCACCTACTCCAATGCTATGCCAATTCTTGTGCCATGAAGCTGTCTTAACCATGTCACAGTTTAGGCCACGCTAATGCCCATGCTGCGACTCTGCGTCGATCATGCCAGTGTCCATATCTGTGTCCATGCCTGTGCCATGCCATCACCTGTGCCTCGCCAGTATCGATGCCATGCCAGTGCCATACCTTGTCCTTGTCACTGCCGCACGCATGCCCTCTCAGGTGCCATCCACCTGTCGTTGCCTCAATTACCCAAGGCAGCCTTGCTATCACTCTAGCATACCTTGGTCTAACACATTGCTTGTGTAACATCTTTTTTTAATTGATCGACGATTACCATCTTCGTACTACAACGCGTCTATGATACCAGTTGAGACAGGGGCGTTCTATTTTTCGCGACACCACTGCTTGGTAGTCGCACACAGTCTAAGCAATTAGACACAAATTTCAGAAACATAAAGTACTCAATCGTTTACAGGAACCGCGTCCCCAACCTTTATATTTCTCTCAGAATTACAAACATACACTCAACATACACTGCTTTGGGATGCCTTTACAATTTTTCAGCAACATAAATAAATACTGCTCAAGGCTGTTTCAGCGGTTACAACATAGGACACCTGGCAGTCTGCCATTGGACAAGGCCATATGCTATCACATGACATATAACTTCCTGATCTAGTAATTAAAATACAATCTAAAAATACTACGTTTACAGCATTCAAAATTCAAATTAGTAACTACCTCATGTGACTAGCACATGAGTAGTCTTGAATACTTAGCCAATTTTCCAATGCCAAACACTTAGTCATTTTCTAGATTTTCTAACACTTAATCATCTTGTCATGCTTCCAAGTCATGCTTCGTCTTTCCATCTTCATGCCATGCCAATGTCATGTCTATGCCTGCGCCAATGCTATGCCATTGCTTGCGCCATGAAGCTGTCTTAGCCATGTCACAGCTTAGGCCATGCCAATGCCCATGCTGCGACTCCTCCTCGATCATGCCAACATCCATATCTGTGTCCATGTCTGTGCCATGCCATCACCTGTGCCTCGCCAATGTCAATACCATGAAAGTGCCATACCATGTTCTTATCACTACTGTACGCATGCCCTCTCAGGTGCCATGCACCTATGGTTGCCTTAAGTGCCCAAGGCAGCCTTGCTATCACTCTAGCATATCTTGGTCTAACATATTGCTTGTCTTCGGCATATGTCAAGGCTAATGTGCACCTTTACATGGCCCTGTGAGACATCAAGCCTTAGACTAAGGGTCTAACAAAGCACCCTCACTTGATGAACTCGATGCCCTCGTCGAGGTTGTTTTGAGGTAGTCCTCTATTTTCTTGTTGAACTGCCACAAATTCGGAGCTTTCTCCCAAATAGTATCTTCTTCGCTTGAACGTTTCCACTAAATTAAGAATTCTTTCTCGGTACTCTTCTTGATGTTACCCATGATCCGAAGAGCAAGTATCTTCTTCATTTTAGATTTATATTCTTTCACGATCAAAGGAGAAGCACTTTTGTTTTTGTTCCTTCCTGGGTCTTCAACATCTTTATTGTACCATTTCAGAAAACTAACATGAAAGGTAGGATGAATTTTTAACATTTCCAGCAAGTCCAACTTGTAAGCAACTTCTCCGACCTTCTCAATAACATTGAACGGGCCATCATACCTTGGGATTAGTCCCCTATGCCTTGTCTTGCTCATAATCTATTTCTAGATTTGAGGAGTGATCTTTAAGAGCACTTTGTCTCCAATGCTGAACTCTAATGCACGTCGATACTGATCCGCATACTTCTTCATGCATTTCTGGGCCTTCTTTAAGCTATCTTGCGCCTCAAAAAGCATCTTGTAGTACCCCGGGAAATTTTTCGTTGAAATTTTGTGCGTAAATGTGTTGGGTTCTATCTTCTAGAATGAATTATAAATTTTTCCGTATGGAATGTCTTAAATTATGACCCATAGAGTATCAAATAATCTTTCCAACGATATGTGGATCATCCAAAACGAACACCCGAGCAACGAGTTATGAACATTTCGATCGAACCGTGAATAGTTGTGAACAGTAAAACGTGCAGGAAAAAGTAATGAGGCCTGGCGTATTTTTTCTACAACTTTAAATGATGATAACTCCTTGTACATAATGATTTGGGTGATCTACTATATATCAACAGAAAGCTCTGCGAGTCCTCTTTCTAATGAAATTAGTTTTATCCAATTTATCTATCGGAGCAAAATGTTATGGTCGATCTACATCACCCTATCAAAAGCGAATTTTTTGGGTCAACTTCAAACGATCATAACTCCTCGTACACAATGATCTGGGTGAGATACTATATATCAATGGAAAGATATGAGAGTCCTCCTTCTAATGAAATTGGTTTCATCGATTTGGATATCGGAGTAAAACATTATGGTTGATCTACTTTAGACTATCAAAACAGTCCACCAAATGATAGATTCCAGAATTATTTAATTTTTAGGGGTGTTTTGGTCAGTCCCCCTCACCCAAAATCCATCCAAACCCTCTATTAAAGTCTATCAGAAGCATTTTATGTTATATTTAATCAAATTCCCTCAAAAGAATCCTAAGCTCCAATATCCAACTTCAAGAACCTCCAAAGTTCACCATTAATTTTGCAAATTTATTTAAGATTCCAAGTTCCTAGTTCAAGAACTCCAAGAACCATCATTCAAAGGCACGATTAACATCTCAAAAATGAGTATTGATCTAAAGTTCATCATTCAAGGTATGTGAGGTTTTTCAACAAGAACTCTCTTTCGTTCTTGTGCCCAAAAGTAATTTTCTTTACAAAGGCATGATTTTTATTTGATTTTTATAAATTTGAAGCATGAACCCATATCTTATGATGATTATTATGAAATCTTGATGTTTATGATTTTGCAAAATGAATTTACGTGTGTGGAGATATAAAGCATGAATCTTGAATGACATTTATCATGATTTTGATATTTAGGTTGTGAATCGCCATTGAAAATTGTATTTTTTTGAGAAAGATTGTGTTATAAGCACGTTGATGTTGAATATTTGAGATATTTTGAATGATTTGACCTTTTGGTCTTAATGGAGTTGTTTTAAACTCGAGTGTGAAAGAAATCCACAACGTAGTTGATTTTAATAGATGGGAAGCATAATGGCTCCAAATGTATATTTATATATTACTAAAATTGTTTTGTTGTGGATTGTTTTTAAAATAATTTGAGCTAAGTTCGGGAGAAATATTTAGCACTGAGTGGGAGGTGTAAAGCGACTTTACTTTCCTAGAACTACGTGCCCCCATAGGAGTGAGCCTGAGGCTGATTTATATTGTGATCACTAGTTTGTGTGGATTTTATATCGATAGTCCTACTTCGATGGCAAGGATAGGATGGCTCTCCCCAACATGGGTTGTACGTTGGATTCCATGTAGCTCACAAGGTTTATGTCGGTTATAGGATCTCCCAGCGTGTGTGTGTTTCCTTGTGTCTATGGTAAATGGTGAAGTGATTTGAAAGTGGAATTGTGAAAGTTACTCTTTCGAAAGATTTAAATGATATTTACATTATGAGAATTGATATTCTTGATGAACTAAAAGTGACTGACATATTATATGATGACTCATATGTGTTATTATATTTATTTCATCCTCTCACAATTATGATGATTTTCTTTGGGCTATGTAAGTCTTTGATACATCCTACATATTTCTTATAAATATTTATGATGATGATGTTTATAAAACTGCATACACCCCATATACTCGGTTCCTTTCCATGCTACTGACCCACATCTTTGGATGTGGGCTGTATTTTCTCGAAATGTAGGTTCAGGTGCTCAGTTACAGGTTCGACAGTGATTCTTCGAGCACGCTGTTCTACATCCTCTATCATGGTGAGTCCTCATGTTTCGAGGACGTGATGTTTAATGTTTGTTTCATGGAATTGTTTATATTTGATAACTGAGTATGAGTCTGTTAGGGCATGTCTCAATGGCTCGCTGGTTTTATTGATTTTCTTAGAGGCTTATCAGACTAGTATAGATGTTGGGAGTTGACTAATAAGTCGTATTTTGTTATCTTTCTGAAATTCTTTTATTCTTGGATGATGATTACTATGTTGATATTTAAGGGTTATTTATGGAAATCCCTTTGATTTGTGTTGAACTAAATGAAAATGGCTCAAAGGGTTATCTTGGGGCTACTTGTAGCCTCAAGCATCGTGTGACACTTCGAGACCCATTTTCCGAGGTGTTACAAACTTAGTATCAGAGCCTAAGGTTTTAAGGTATCCTAGGGAGTTTGAAAAGCCGCGTTAAGTAGAGTCTTCATTATCGGTGTGTAGGGCGCCACATCTATGAGCAAGAGGCTGCAAGACGTTTTAAGAAAAAGTGTGATTCTTTCTTTCAAAAGTCTATTGTGCTTAAAGCGTCTCTCTCTACTATTCATTCGTGCTTTCCTCTTTCTAAAATATGCCTCCACGTTGAGCGAGAAGAAATAATGATGGTCTGGGAATTTTGTGCTACCTAAGAGTCATTTTATCACTTACCTCAAAGCTAGAGAGCTTATTTCTAAGGGGTGTATTTACCATTTGGTTAGAGTCAAAGATACTAAGTCTGAGACTCCAACTCTCCAGTCTGTTAATGTCATCAATGAGTTTTCTAATGTCTTTTTGGATGATCTCCCAGGGATACCTCCTAATTGATAGATAGAGTTCGGGATTGATCTTCTTCCCGATACTCAGCCCATTTCTATTTCTCCTTACCATATGGCCCCTACAGAACTTAAGGAGTTGAAAGAGAAAATCAAAGATCTACTAGATAAAGGTTTTATAAGGCCGAGTGTTTCTCCTTGGGGTGCTCCTGTATTTTTTGTGAGAAAGAAAGATGGCTCTTTGCATATGTGCATTGATTACTGCCAACTGAATAAAGTCACCGTAAAAAATAAGTACCCTCGTCCGAGAATAGATGATTTGTTTGACCAATTGCAAGTTGCAAGTTATTTCTCAAAGATAGACCTTCGTTTTGGCTATCATCAACTCAAAGTTAGGGAGTGTGACATCCTGAAAACCACTTTCCGAACTCATTTTGGCCATTTTGAGTTTTTTGTTATGTCTTTCGGGTTAACTAATGCCACAAAAGCTTTTATGGACCTCATGAATCGAGTGTTCAGACCATATCTGGATATGCTTGTCATAGTGTTCATTGATGATATACTGGTGTACTCCCGTAGTGAGGATGAACATTCTGATCATCTCTGAACTATCTTGCAAACCCTTAGAGATCACAAGTTGTTTGCCAAGTTCAGTAAGTGTGAGTTTTGGCTAAGGTCAGTTGCTTTTCTGGGTCATATAATTTCTTTCGAGGTTATTAGAGTTGATCCCCAAAAGACCGAAGATGTTAGAAATTGGCCTAGACCTATTTCTCCGATTGATATCTGAAGTTTCTTGGGTTTAGCTGGCTATTACCTCCATTTTGTTTAGGGTTTCTCCTTTATAACGTCTCCTATGACTTGGTTGACCCAAAAGAAAGTGAAGTTCTTATGGTCTGAATCTTGTGAGAAGAGTTTTCAGGAGTTAAAGAGTCGACTCACTTCAGCCCCTACTTTGACTTTGCATAATGGTGTTGATGGTTTTGCGGTGTACTGTGATGCTTCGAGAGTTGGGTTGGGTTGCGTATTGATGCGGAAGGGTAAGGTGATAGCTTATGCTTCTAGACAGTTGAAACACCATGAGAAAAATTACCCCATCCATGACCTTGAGTTGGCTGCTGCTGTGTTTTCTTTGAAAATCTAGAGACACTATTTGTATGGTGTCTCTGTTGATGTTTTCACTGATCATAAGAGTCTTCAGTATGTGTTTACCCAGAGAGAATTGAATCTTAGACAGAGACAATGGTTAAAATTGTTAAAGGACTATGATATGAGCATGTTGTACTATCCGGGCAAGGCCAATGTTGTGGCGGATGCCCTAAGTAGAGGTCCATGGGTAGTGTTTCACATGTGGTAGAAGGTAAGAAAGAGTTGGCTCGTGATGTACTTTGTTTGGCTATATTTGGGGTTAGGTTGTTTAACTTTGCTGAAGGTAGTATAGGGGTTCAGAGTAGTTCCGAATCCTCCTTGGTTTTAGAAGTAAAGGAAAAGCAATACTTAGATGCTAGTTTGGTCAGACTGAAGGAGTCAGTCAAGGACAAAAAAGTAGAGGTTTTCTCCCAAGGGGGAGATGGTTTGTTGAGATTGCTGCGTAGATTGTATGTCCCGAATGTTGATGATCTGAGAAAGAGGATTAGGGCTGAAGCACATGGGGTGCGATATTCTATTCATCCTGGTGCCACCAAGATGTACCGAGACTTGCGGGAAATTTATTGGTGGAGTGGCATGAAGAAAGATATAGCAGCATTTGTAGCTAAGTGTGCAACATGCCAAAAGGTTAAGGTTGAACACCAAAGACCTGGTGGTATGATGCAAGAGTTTAGTATTCCCATCTGGAAATGGGAAGAGATAAATATGGACTTCGTAATTGGTTTACCTCCTTCCCGATGCCATTATGATTCCATTTGGGTTGTGGTTGGTAGGTTGACTAAGTCTGCTCATTTCTTGCCTATTCATACATCATATACTGCTGAGCATTAGGCTAGATTGTATATTCGAGAGCTAGTTAGACTGCATGGAGTTCCCTTGTCTATCATTTCAGATAGGGGTACTCAGTTCACTTCGCAATTTTAGAAAGATTTTTAGAAGGGTCTTGGTACCCAAGTGCTTTTGAGTTCTACTTTTCATTCGCAGATCAATGGTCAGGCTGAGCGGACCATCCAAACCTTAGAGGATATATTGAGAGCTTGTAAACTTGACTTTAAGGGAAGTTGGGATGATCACTTACCATTGATAGAGTTTGCTTACAATAATAGTTTTCACTCTAGTATTGGCATGGCTCCGTTTGAAGCCTTATATGGGAGGAAGTGCAGATCACCCATAGGTTGTTTTGAGGTGGGTGAAGCGGCTGTGAGTGGTCCTGATTTGGTATTTGAGGCTATGGAAAAATTTAAGTTAATTAGGGAAAGGTTGAAAAATGCACAGAGTTGTCAGAAGTCATATGCGGATGTTAGAAGGAGAGACCTTGAGAGTGAAGTTGGTGACCTAGTGTATCTGAAAATTTCACCCATGAGGGGGATGAAGAGATTTGGAAAGAAGGGGAAGCTTAGTCCCTGTTTAGTTGGTCCTTACAAAATTCTTAGCCGTGTTGGTAAGGTAGCTTCTGAGGTCGACTTGCCTTCCAAGTTGTCATCTATTCATCCAATATTCCATTTTTTCATGCTTAGAAAGCATATTAGTGATACTGTGGTAGTGGATTCCTCTGTGAGTGCTGACATTCAAGAAAATCTTTCTTTTGATGAGATTCCTATTGAGATTCTTGATTTCAGTGTCCGAAGACTAAGGAACAAAGAAGTTTCCTTGGTCAAGGTGTTATGGCGAAACCAATTTGTTAAGGGTGCAACTCGGGAAGCTAAGGCGGATATGCGATCCAAGTACCCGCACCTATTTTCTGCGAACTCCATCAAGTCGAAGGTACCGTTCTTTCCTCAATCATGCACTTCTGATAAAAGTTGTAGCAGTTCAGCTGTCATTTATTATGTGTTCAGCTGTAGTTTCTTGAATTTATGCATTCTATGTTGCATTCGGAGTGAGAAACAATGTGGTGATGAGTCTAACGAATGGTTTCAACTGTATGCTCTATTCCCTATCTAAACTTTGCATGTCTATGGTCATTCGAGGATGAATGTTTCCAAGGGGGGGATGATGTAATACCCTGGGAAATTTTTCGTTGAAATTTTGCGCATAAATTTATTGGGTTCTATCTTCTAGAATGAATTATATATTTTTTCCTATGCAATGTCTTAGATTATGACCCACAATTGCGTAGAGTATCAAATAAGCTTTCCAACGATATATGGATCATCCAAAACGGACACCCGAGCGGCTAGTTATGAACATTCCGATCGAATCGTGAATAGTAGTGAACAGTAAAACATGCAGGAAAAAGTACAGAGGCCTGGCGTATTTTTGCTCCAAATTTAAATGATCATAACTCCTTGTACATAATGATCTGGGTAATCTAATATATATGAACGGAAAGGTCTGCGAGTCCTCTTTCCAATGAAATTAGTTTCATCCAATTTGTCTATCGGAGCAAAAAAGTTATGGTCGATCTACTTCAGCCTATCAAAAGCAAATTTTTGGGTCAACTTCAAATGATCATAACTCCTCATACGCAATGATCTGGGTGAGATAATATATATCAATGGAAATATATGAGAGTTCTCTTTCTAATGAAATTGGTTTCATCCAATTTAGATATCGGAGTAAAACGTTATGGTTGATCTACTTTAGTCTATCAAAACAGTCCACCAAAGGACAAATTCAAAGTTCACCATTAATTCTGCAAATTTATTCAAGATTCCAAGTTCCTAGTTCAAGAACACCAAGAACCATCATTCAAAGGCACGATTAACATCTCAAAAATGAGTATCGATCTAAAGTTCATCATTCAAGGTATGTGGGGATTTTCAATAAGAACTCTCTTTCGTTCTTGTGCCCAAAAGTAATTTTCTTTACAAAGGCATATTTTTATTTGATTTTTTACGAATTTGAAGCATGAACCCATATCTTATGATGATTATTATGAAATCTTGTGTTTATGATTTTGAAAGATGAATTTACATGTTTGGAGATATAGAGCATGAATCTTGAATGACATTTATCATGATTTTGATATTTGGGTCGTGAAACCCCATTAGAAATTGTGTTTTTTTGAGAAAGTGTGTTATAAGCACGTTGATGTTGAATATTTGAGATATTTTGAATGATTTGACCTTTTGGTCTTAATGGAGTTATTTTGAACTCGAGTGTGAAAGCAATCCACAACGTCGTTAATTTTGATAGATGGGAAGCCTGATGGCTCTCGATATATATTTATATATTACTGAAATTGTTTTGTTGTGGATTGTCTTTGAAATAAGCTGAGCTAAGTATGGGAGAAATCTTTAGCACCGAGTGGGAGGACTAAAGAGACCTTATTTTCCTAGAACTACGTGCCCCCGTAGGAGTGAGCCTGAGGCTGATTTATATACTGATCACTAGTTTGTGTGGATTTGATATCGATAGTCCTACTACGATGTCAAGGATAGGACAGCTCTCCCCAACGTGGGTTGTACGTTGGACTCCATGTAGCTCACATGGTTTAGTCGGTTATAGGTTCTCCCAGTGTGTGTGTGTTTTCTTCTGTCTATGGTGAATGGTGAAATGATTTGAAAGGGGAATTGTGAAAGTTACTCTTTCGAAAGATTTAAATGATATTTACATTATGAGAATTGATATTCTTGATGAACTGAAAGTGATTGACAAATTATATGATGACTCACATGTGTTATTATACTTATTTCATCCTCTCTTGATTATGATGATTTTCTTCGGGCTATGTGAGTCTTTCATACATCCTGCATATTTCTTATAAATATTTATGATGATGATGTTTATAAAACTGAATACACCCCCATATACTCGGTTCCTTTCCATGGTACTGACCCACATCTTCGGATGTGGGCTGCATTTTCTCGGAATGTAGGTTCAGGTGCTCAGTTCCAGATTTGACAGTGATTCTTTAGGCATGCTGTACTACATTCTCTGTCGTGGTGAGTCCTCATGTTCCGAGGACGTGATGTCTGATGTTGGTTTTATGGAATTATTTACATTTGATAACTGAGTATTCGTCAGTTGGGTCATGTCTCAATGGCTCGCTAGTTTTATTTATTTTCTCAGAGGCTTGTCAGACTAGTATAGATGTTGGGAGTTGACTAATAAGTCGTATTTTGTTATCTTTCTGAAATTTTTTTATTCTTGGATGATGATTACTCAGTTGATATTTGAGGGTTATTTATGAAAACCCCATTGATTTGTGTTGAATTGAATGAAAGTGGTTCAAAGGGTTAGCTTGGGGCTACTCGTAGCCTCAAGCGCCGTGTGACACTCCGGGACCCGTTTTCCAGGGCATTACACGTCTCATGCTTGTTGTTTGAAAATATTTAAGCCGCATGGCAGTGGTGATCTTTTTTCAGCGTCATCATTCTAATGGTGTCATGGGCTGCATACCTAAAACAAGTTCAAATAGGCTATTTTCCGTTGCTGATGACCTCTGCAAATTATAGCAAAATTGTGTTGTATCTAGAAGATCTGCCCATTTCCACCGGCTTTCTGTCACATAATTCCTCAAGTACTCTTTAAGCAAGTGGTTTATTCTCGGAGTTTGGCCATTAGTTTGTGAGTGATTTGCCATGGAAAATTTTAGATCAGTCCCCATCATAGTATATAATGCGTGCCAAAACCGACCAGTGAACCGCGCATCTCTATCACTTACGATATCACTTGGCAAACCAAAATACTTTACCACATTCTTGTAGAATAATCCTGCAACAACTTCTGACGAACAAATGATTGGAGCAGCAGTGAAAATAGCATATTTTGAGAACCTTTCCACCACCACCATTATGGACGCATTGCCATCTACTTTAGGAAATCTACAAATAAAGTCCATCGAGACTGAAATCCATGGCCTTTCAGGAATAGGCAGAGATTGTAGCAAACCCGCCTCTTTCATACGTTCAGTCTTGTCTATTTGAACCACATCACAAGTCTTCACGTATGCCTCAATATTGTCTTCTATCTTTGGACAAAAATAAACACGGGATAGCAGAGCTAGCATCCTTTCAACACTGGGATGACCAGCCAATGGAGTGTCATGTGTCTCTTTCATCATGTCTTTATGCAGGCCACTACCTTGAGGTATGACGATTCTCTCCTCTTTAAAGTAAAGGAGATCATCCTCGATCCAAAACCTCCGAATGATCCCATCTTTCACTTGACCCATCCACTTAACATAGAGTGGGTCATTAGCAGCACAAAATCTAATTCTATCCAAAAAATCAGATTCAAGTCTAGCAATAGAGTACACTGCAGCAAATAACTCTTTTCGACTTAGTGCATCCGCAACCTGGTTGTGTCTTCCTGGTTTATGCTCCCACGTGAAGTGATACTCCGCCAGGAATTCCTGCCATCTAGCATGCTTTGAACTCAGCTTCTTCTGGGTCTTAAAGAATATGTTCGGAACATTGTCCTGAGCACCACAAACCGAGTACCTAGCAAATATACCCTCCAACTCTGTAAACAATGCACCACTGAAACCATTTCTTTTTCATGTGTCAAATATATTTTCTCAGCATCACTCAATTTCAACTTTCAAGAGCCATAGGATGGCCTTCCTGCCCCAATACACCTATAATATCCTTATCTGACGCATCAGTGTGAACTTCAAATGGTAACTCAAAGTCTGGCAGCCTCAAAATGGGTTCTGAAGCAATAGCATCTTTCAACGTGTGAAATGGTACATTGCACTTCTCAGACCACACCCACTTGACGTCTTTCTTTAGAAAATCAGTCAACACTGCAACTTTCTTAGAGTAACCAGTAATGAATTTGTGATAATAATTAGCCAGCCCCAAGAATGATCTTAATTCTTTAACCCCGCTAGGTGCCTACCAATACGATTGCTTGCATCTTCTTAGGATCCATCCTCACTTGGTTTTGACTAACCAAATTCCCAAGGAACTTCACTTCCTATTTGGCAAATTCGCACTTTTACATCTTGACATTAAGTTTGTACTCCCGCAATCGAGACAATACTAACTTCAAATATTCCAAATGTTCATTAAGGGAACAACTATAAATGACTATGTCGTCTAGATATACCACAACAAAGTCATCTAGGTAATCAAATGACACATCATTCATCAATATTGCAGAAAGTTGCTGGGGCATTCATCAACCCAAATGACATAACCAAAAATTTGTAAGAGCCATACGTCATCATACACGTGGTCTTTGATTCATCATCTTCTGCTATTCAAACCTATCAATACCCTGATCGTAGATCAATTTTAGTAAACCAGCATGCCTTGGTAAGCATATCCATGATATCTTACACCAACGAGATAGGATACTTGTTCTTCACAGTCACTTTATTTAATGCTCGATAGTCCACACTCATCCTCATTGCACCATCCTATTTCTTTTGGAATAAAAAAGGATCACCATAAGGAGCCTTTGATGGTTGAACCAAACCAGCGTCAAACAACTCATTCAGTTGTTTTCACAATTCAGCCAACTCTTTAGGAGTCATTCAATAAGGAGCCTGCGCAAGAGCAACTGAACCTGGTAGCAATTCAATTTTGTGATCGATATCCCTCCTTGGCTGCAATTCTTTAGGAAATTTAGGGGGCATCACATCAGCATATTTCCTCAGTAAACCAACAAAACAATCTGTCACCTCCACCTTCACATTTCGTTTTACTTTAATCATGGCAACAAGAAAAGTTTCAACACTTTTCTTCAGTCCTTTTCGACTGAAATAGCAGAAATGATAGGGCCCTTGTTTTTCCCTTTCTTTACTTCTCCATAAGGATGAGAATCCTTGATGAAACTTGGATTGGTTAAGTCTCATATCATCACTCCGTCTAAGTGAGGAAAAGGAACAAAATGAAACTATGTAAGGAAATCTATCCCTAGAATGACTTCAAAATCACCTAATGGCATAGCTATCAAGTTGTGTTTTCCTATCCAACTTCCAATCACCATCTGCACATTGTAAGCTATGACAATAATGGCTTGTGCCTTAGAACTCACTGTCTGGACAAAGAATGGACTTTTCTTCAACTTAAGTCCATATTTCATAGCAACTTTGGCATCCACAAAAGTATGAGTGGATCCAGTATCTACCATTTCCATCACACGATTGCCATCAACTTTTATTTCGAAGTGAATTAACGCAGCATGAGGGTTGTTGAAAGACTTTGAGGATTCACCCACAAAATTAAGCAAACTGATTTGGTTAAGTGGCAACCCCAAAGGATTTTCCAACACAGCAATAACTTCGTCAACCCCATCTTGATTCACGTTGCTAGAAAACATCGCATTCACTCTTTCATGATTTAGATAACTCTTGGCTAAATATGGTCGACCACATGTCTAACAGCCCTCCGAATTGCCATCTTTCCCTTTATTCTTTGCATTTCCAGCATTTGTCAGAGCCTTTTCCTTGACACCCTTGTCGTTATGCCCATTTTTCTTCCCTTCCTATTGCTTCTCAGTCTTTTTCTTTGACTTCGATGAACTAGAAATGTCAAAATCAAAATGAGTTGAGCAAAAATCCACCAACGAGTCAGCAGCAACAATTGTCTTGGCAAGTCCTTCACATTCTACCTACGTAATTCATTTTTGTCCCATGCTTGCATCCCTGAGATAAAGTTATGCAACCTATCCTTATTAGACATAATTTAGATGTCCAACATCAAAGAAGTAAATTCTTTGATATAGTCGCAAATTGTTCCCGTTTGCCATAGCCTTTTCAACTTGTCTCTAGCAATCCATGAGACATTGCTAGGATGGAATTGATCCCTCATTTCCTTTTTCAACTTATCCCAAGTATAAATTTTAAGATGTCCAACACTTTCATCATCTGCATTCCGAGTACGCCACCATAATTTTGCATCACTAGTCAAGTATATCGTGGTAATGTTCAATTTGTCCATCTTAGCAACTCGTGTAGTAGTGAAGTATTGCTCCATATCCCACAGAAAATTCTCCAATTCCTTGGCACTTCTAGCACCACCAAAAGGCTTGGGTTTAGGAATTTTTATTTTGGAATTGCTTTCATGGGTCTGTCCAGATGCAGCCACCGCACATCGTAGAACCATCATCTCCGTCAGCAAATCTGCCATCACCTTGCCTTGGTCCTACACCAGTGATATTTTTGCAGAACTTTCATCATATTGGGCACGTAATAATGACAAACCTTCCTTCAAGGCTTTGATTTGTGTCACCAAATCAATCACGCCTTCAGTTTGCGTGAGTTCATCTGTCATGCCAATGAATTTTTGAACTCGTGTAACATCTTTGTTTAATTGAGCGACAGTAACCATCTTCGTACTGCAAGGCATCTCTGATACTAGTTGAGATAGGGGTAATCTATTTTTTGCAACACCACTGCTTGGAAGTCGCACACACATAGCACAACTTCATCAACAACACATACAATGCGCAGTCTAAGCAATTAGACACAAATTGCAGAAACATAAAGCACTCAACCGTTTATAAGAACCGCATCCCCAACCTTTATATTTCTCTCAGAATTACAAAGGAAATGTCACACGAAAATTGTCAAAGTCTTACACTCATCACACTATTTCTGGATGCCTTTACAATTTTCCAATACACAAATAGATACTACACAAGGCAGTTTCAACAATTAAAACATAGGACACCTAGCAGCCTGCCATTGGACAAGGCCACATGCTATCACATGACATATAACTTCCTGATCTAGTAATTTAAATACAATTTGAAAATACCATGTTTACAGCATTCAAAATTCAAACTTAGTAACTACCTCATGTGATGAGCACATGAGTAGTCTTGAACACTTACCCAATAGTTGAGACAGGGGCATTCTATTTTTTGCAACACCACTGCTCGGCAGTTGTCCAAACACAGCACAACTTCATCCATAACACACACAATGCACAGTCTAAGCAATAGACACAAATTGCAGAAACATAAAGCACTCAATCGTTTACAGGAACCGCATCCCCAACCTTTATATTTCTCTCAGAATTACAAAGGAAATGTCACATGAAATTGTCAAAGTCTTACACTCATCACACTATTTCTGGATGCCTTTACAATTTTCCAATACACAAATAGATACTACACAAGGCAGTTTCAACAGTTACAACATAGGACACCTGGCAGCCTGCCATTGGACAAGGCCACATGCTATCACATGACATATAACTTCCTGATCTAGTAATTAAAATACAATTTGAAAATACTATGTTTACAACATTCAAAATTCAATCTTAGTAACTACCTCATGTGACTAGCACATGAGTAGTCTTGAACACTTAGCCAATTGTTGAGATAGGGGCGTTCTATTTTTTATAACACTACTGCTTGGTAGTCACGCACACACAACACAACTTCAGCCACAACACACACAATGCACAGTCTAAGCAATAGACATAAATTGCAGAAATATAAAGCACTCAATCGTTTATAGGAATTGCATCCCCAACCTTTATATTTCTCTCAGAATTATAATGGAAATATCACACAAAATTGTCAAAGGCATACACTCAACACACACTATTTCTGGATGCCTTTACAATTTTCCAACAACATAAATAAATACTGCCTAAGGCATTTTCAGCAGTTACAACATAGGACACCTGGCAGCCTTCCATTGGACAAGGTCACATGCTATCACATGACATATAACTTCCTGATCTAGTAATTAAAATACATTCTGAAAATACTATGTTTATGACATTCAAAATTCAAACTTAGTACCTCATATGACTAGCATATGAGTAGTCTTGAACACTTAGTCAATTTTGCCAATGCTAAATACTTAGTCATTTTCCAGGTTTTCTAGTCATTTTCCAGCTTTTCTAACACTTTATCATCTTGTCATGCTTATAAGCCATGACTCATCTTGCCATCTTCATGCCATGCCAATGTCATGTCTAAGCCTGTGCCAACACCATGCCATTGCTTGCATCATGAAGCTGTCTTAGCCATGTCACAACTTAGGCCACACCAATGCCTATGCTGCGACTCAGCCTCGACCATGCCAGTGTCCATGACTGTGTCCATGCCATCACCTGCGCCTCACCAGTGTCGATACCATTCAGTGCCATAACATGTTCTTGTCACTACTACATGCATGTCCACTCAGGTTCCACGCGCCTTTCGTTGCCTTAAGTGCCCAAGGCAGCCTTGCCATCACTCTAGCATACATTGGTCTAACACATTGCTTGTCTTTGGCACATGTCAAGGACAATTTGCACCTTCACATGGCCTTGTGAGACATCAAGCCTTAGACTGAGGGTTTAACAAAGCACCCTCACATAATGACCTCGATGCTCTCGTCGAGGTTGTTTTAAGGTAGTTCTCTATTTGCTTGTCGAACTGCCATAGATTCTGAGCTTCTCCAAAATGGCGTCTTCTTCGCTTGAACATTTCCATTGAATTAAGAATTCTATCTTGGTACTCTTCTTGGATTTACCCATAATCCGGTGAGCAAGTATCTTCTTAATTCTGGATTTATACTCTTTCACGATCAAAGGAGGAGTTCTTTTGTTTTTGTTCCTTCCTAGGTCTTCAACATCTTCATTGTACCATTTCAGAAAACTAACATGAAAGGTAGGGTGAATTTTCAAACTTTCTAGCAAGTCCAACCTATAAGCAACTTCTTCGAGCTTCTCAATAACATCGAATGGGTCATCATACCTTGGGATTAGTCCCCGATGCCTTGTCTTGCTCATAATCTGGTTCCAGACTTGAGGAGTGATCTTCAAGAGCACTTTGTCTCCAACGCTGAACTCTACTGCAGTTGATGCTGATCCTCATACTTCTTCATGCATTTCTGGGCCTTCTTTAAGCTATCTTGCGTCTCAACAAGCATCTCATGCTTGTCTTTTACAAATCTATAAGAAGCAGGGTATTGGTGATCTTTTTTTTAGCATCATCACTTCCAATGGGGTCATGGGCTGCATGCCTAAAAAATTTCAAATGGGCCCTTTTCCATTGCCAATAACCTGTGCAAATTATAGAAAAATTATGATGTATCTAGCAGATCTACCCAATTCCGTTGGCTTGCTGTCACATAATACCTCAGGTACTCTTCAAGCAAGTGGTTTATTCTCTCAGTTTGGCCATCAGTTTGTGGGTGATTTGTCGTGGAAAATTTTAGACCAGTCCCCATCATAGTAAACAATGCGTGCCAAAATAGAGAAGTGAACCGCGCATCTTTATCACTCACGATATCACTTGGCAAACCAAAATGCTTTACCATATTCATGTAAAATAATTCTGTAGCAACTTCTCACTAACAAACGATTAGAGAAGCAACAAAAATAGCATATTTTGAGAACCTGTCCACCACCACCTTTATGGACGCATTGCCATCTACTTTAGGAAATCCAGAAATAAAGTCCTTCGAGATAGAAATCCATAGTCTTTCAGGATAGCCAGAGGTTGTAGCAAACCCGCCTCTTTCATACGTTCAGTCTTGTCTCTTTAATACACATCACAAGTCTTCACGTATGCCTCAATATCATCTTCCATATTTGGCCAAAAATAAACACGGGATAGCAGAGCTAGCATCCTTTCAACACCAGGATGACCAAACCAAGGAGTGTCATGCGCTTCTTTCATCATGTCTTTATACAGGCCACTACCTTGAGGTACGATAATTCTTCCCTCTTTAAAGTAAAGGAGATCGTCTGTGATCCAATACCTCCGAATGATCCCATCTTTCACTTGACCCATCTACTTAATAGAGAGTGGGTCATTAGCAGTACAAAATCTAATTCTATCCAAAAAATGATATTCAAGTCTAGCAATAGAGTACACTGCTGCAAATACCTCTTTTCGACTTAGTGCATCCGCAACCTGGTTATGTCTTCCTAGTTTATGCTCCCACATGAAGTCATACTCCACCAGGAATTCCTGCCACCGGGCTTGCTTTGGACTCAGCTGCTTCTGGGTCTTAAAGAATATGTTCGCAACATTGTCTGTTTGCACCACAAACATAATACCTAGCAAATATACCCTCTAAGTTTGTAAATAATGCACAACTAAAACCATTTCTTTTTCATATGTCTAATATCTTTGCTCAGCATCACTCAATTTTTGACTTTCAAAAGCCACAGGATGGCCTTCCTGCACTAATATGCCTCTAACTGCCTTATCCGACACATCAATATGAACTTCAAATGGTAACTCAAAGTCTGGCACCCTCAAAATAGGTTCTGAAGCAATAGCATCTTTCAACGTGTGAAATGCTATATTGCACTTCTCAGATCATACCCACTTGATGTCTTTCTTTAGCAAATCAGTCGACGCTGCAACTTTCTTAGAGTAACTAGTAATAAATTTGCGATAATAATTAGCCATCCCCAAGAATGATCTTAATTCTGTAACTCCGCTAGGTGCCTACCAATCAAAGATTGCTTGCACCTTCTTAGGATCTATCCTCTCTTAGTTTTGACTAACCACATTCCCAAGGAACTTCACTTCCTGTTTGGCAAATTCACACTTTTCCATCTTGACATAAAGTTTGTACTCCCACAATCGAGACAATACTAACTTCAAATGTTCAAAATGTTCATCAAGGGAACAACTATAAATGACTATGTCATCTAGATATACCACAACAAAGTCATCTAGGTAATCAAACAGCACATCGTTCATCAAGTTGTAGAAAGTTTTTGGGGCATTCGTAAACCCAAACAGCATAACTAGAAACTCGTAAGAGCCATACCTCGTCACATATGTGGTCTTTGATTTATCATCTTCTGCTATTCGAACTTGCCAATACCCTAATAGTAGATCAAGTTTAGTAAACTAGCATGCCTTGGTAAGCCTATCCTTGAGATCTTACACCAACGGGACAGTATACTTGTTCTTCACAGTCACTTTGTTTAATGCTTGATAGTCCACACGCATCCTCATTAAACCATCTTGTTTCTTTGGGAATAAAATAGGAGCACCATAAGGAGCCTTCGATGGTTGAATCAAACCAGCATCCAACAACTCATTCAGTTATTTTCGCAATTCAGCCAACTCTTTAGGAGCCATTCGATAAGGAGCCTGCGCAGGAGAAAATGAACTTTGTAGCAATTCAATTTTGTGATCGATATCCCTTCTTGACGGTAATTCTTTAGGTAATTCAGGGGGAATCACATCAAGATATTGCCTCAGTAAATCAGCAGCACAATCTGGCACCTTCACCTTCATATTTGGTTTCACTTTAATCTTGACAGCAAGAAAAGTTTCAGCACCTTTCTTCAGTCCTTTCTCGACTGAAATAGCAGAAATGATAGGGACTTTGTTTTTCCCTTGCTTTACTTCTCCATAAGGATAAGAATCCTTGATGAAACTTGGATTAGTTTTGTCTCCGATCATCACTTCGTCTAAGTGAGGGAAAGGAACAAAATGAAAATTTATAAGGAAATCTATCCCTAGAATGACTTTGAAATCACCTAATGGCTTAGCCATCAAGTTGTGTTTTCCCGTCCAACTTTCAATCTCCTTCTGCACATCATAAGCCATGCCTACAATATCTTGTGACTTGGAACTCACCGTCTGGACAAAGGATGGACTTTTCTTCAACTTAAGTCCATATTTCGCAGCAACTTTTGTATCCACAAAAGTATAAGTGGCTTCAGTATCTACTATTACAATCACACGATTGCCATTAATTTTTATCTCGACATTAATTAATGCAGCATGAGGGTTGGTGAACGTCTTTGAGGATTCACCCACAACATTTAGCAAACTGATATGGTTAAGTGACAATCCCAAAGAATTTTCCGACGCAGCAAGAACTTCATCACCCCCATCTCGATTCACATTGCTAGCAAGCATCGCATTTACTCTTTCTCGATTTGGAAAACTCTTTGCTAAATGTGGTCCACCATATGTCCAACAGCCCTTCGAATTGCCATCTTTCCCCTTATTCTATGCATTTCCAGCATTTGTTGGAGCCTTTTCCTTGTTACCCTTGTTGTTATATCCATCTTTCTTCCCTTCCCATTTTTTCTCAGTATTTTTCTTTGACTTCGAAGAATTAGGAATGTCAGAATCAGAACGTGTTGAGAAAAAATCCACCAACAAGTCAGCAACAGCAATTGCACTCAGCAAGTCCTTCATATTCTGCCTATATAATTTATTTTGGGCCTATGCCTGCATCCCTGTGATAAAGTTATGCAACTTGTCCTCATCAGACATATTTTCGATGTCCAACATCAAAGAAGTAAATTCTTTGATATAGTCGTGATTTGTTCCCATTTGTCGTAGCCTTTTCAACTTGTCTCTAGAAATCCATGAGGCATTGCTAGAAGGGAATTGATCCCTCTTTCCTTTTTCATGTCATCCCAAGTATCAATTTTAGGACATCCATCACTTTCATCATCTGTATTCCGAGTACACCACCATAATTTTGTATCACCAGTCAAGTACATTGTGGTAATGTTCAATTTATCTATCTCAGTAACTCGTGCAGCAATGATGTATTGATCTATATCCCACAAAAAATTCTCCAATTCCTTGGTACTTCTAGCACTACCAAAAGGCTTGGGTTCAGGGATTTTTACTTTTGAACTGCTTTCATGGGTCTTTCTAGATGCAGCCACCGCACATTGCAGAACCATCATCTCCATCTGCAAATCTTCCATCACCTTGCCTTGGTCCTGCACCACCGACATTAAGGCATCGCATGAACTCAGCAATTCTATAGAACGTTCATCATATTGGGCACGTAAAAATGCCAAATCTTCCTTCAAGGCTTTGATTTGTGTCACCAAATCAATCACGCCTTCAGTTTGCGTGAGTTCATTTGTCATGCCAATGAATTTTTGAACTCGTATAATATCTTCGTTTAATTGAGCGACAGTAACCATCTTCGTACTGCAACGCGTCCTTGATACTAATTGAGATTGGGGCAGTCTATTTTTTGCCACACCACTGCTTGGAAGTCGCACACACATAGCACAACTTCATCCACAACACACACAATGCACAGTCTAAGCAATTAGACACAAATTGCAGAAACATAAAGCACTAAATTGTTTACAGGAACCACGTCCCCAGCCTTTATATTTCTCTCAGAATTACAAAGGAAATGTCACATGAAATTGTCAAAGGTATACACTCAACACACACTATTTCTGGATGCCTTTACAATTTTCCAGGAACACAAATAAATACTACACAAGGCAGTTTCAGCAGTTATGATATAGGACACCTGGCAGCCTGTCATTGGACAAGGCCACATGCCATTACATGACATATAACTTCCTGATCTAGTAATTAAAATACAATCTAAAAATACTATGTTTACAGCATTCAAAATTCAAACTTAGTAATTACCTCATGTGAATAGCACGTGAGTAGTCTTGAACACTTACCCAATTTCGCCAATGCTAAACACTTAGTAATTTTTCGGCTTTTCTAACACTTGATCATCTTTCCATGCTTCTAAGCCATGCCTCATCTTGCCATCTTCATGCCATGCCAATTTCATGTCGCGCCTGTGCCAACGCCATGCCATTGTTTGCGCCATGAAGCTGTCTTAGCCATGTCACAACTTAGGCCACGCCAATGCCCATGTTGTGACTCTGCCTCAATCATGCCGGCCTCTATGTCTGTGTCCATGCCTATTCCATGCCATTACCTGCGCCTCGCTAGTGTCGATACCATGCCAGTCCCATGCCATATTCTTGTCACTGCTACACGCATGCCCTTTCAGGTACCATGCACCTGTCATTGCCTCAAGTGCCCAAGGTAGCCTTTCCATTACTTTAGCATACCTTGGTCTAACACATTGCTTGTCTTTGGCATATTTCAAGGACAATGTGCACCTTGACATGGCCTTATGAGCAATCAAGCCTTAGACTGAGTCAGTTGTTTTCTTAATTTGGACATACATTTGGAGATAAAAAATTTTATGAATTCTGATTGACCTAAAATTCAATAGGTTCATTGAAAATAGCCTAGTAAGAAATAATCAATAGAGATGAGTCAGGCCATGTTTGGGACGTTTTAGGTTGTTTATATTAAGTTTTGTTTTCAAAAATAAAAATCATTGAAACAAAAAAAAACAATGATCACTTTCTAAGTTTGACTTCACATAGGAATTATTTATACATGAAGCCACTCCCTAGATGGTTTTACCATCACACCACAGAATGAGAGTTCGTATGTTTAGAACTTTTTATTATGACGTAACAGCTATAAAACATAATAAAATTCACCAATTTTATTTTAAAGGAAAGAGGAAGCCATGGATGTCAACAACCTCTTACATGATGATCAAGAAGATATTTCCCTATAGTCATCCTCCATCACACTCTACTGCATCATCCATTTTAGTAAGCAATTCCATTTTCATTTGGGAGGAGCTTGGTAAGTTTAAATTACTTGAAGTAAATTACCTCACATAAATTAGAACGGAGAGAGGAATAAAGTGATGAGATAATTAATCCTACAAAATCTAAGAGAGACATAGAGGAATAATCTTGTCTATAATTTTAATGGCCGCCATTCTTTGTGATCCTTTGCCTAATGGAATACTCATTACAAATTCAAGAATTAAAAAGAAGTTCCAACTAGTTCAAAAGATATAAGAAATATCCGCTACTATTTTTTTAAAAAAAAACTATAAAATCAACTTTAAAAAGTAAGATAAGGACAGAAAAAGATATAATCAAGTCCACCTAATTCACGGTGTGTCCTTGAGAAATTTTTTCTCCTAAAATATCCGAGGTTAGTGGAATATCTCCTCCTAGGATAAAATGATTCAATTCAGAAAATAGTGGTACCTAAAATTTTCTGTACAACGAACTCACTCAACAGTTTGAAGATCACACAAGAGCTTTTAGAAAAATAAGCAGATATTTTTCCCCTCAAATATCATACCTTTACCTGAGGAAAAGTTCAGGTATTTATAGTCAAAAAGTGGTGCTTCAGAAAGGAAGAAATGGTTCACATAATAATGCACTATTTTTAAAATGACACCTACCTACAATGCATCTGCGCCGACCTGTGCTACATTTATGCACGCAGGTATCGTTGGCACAAACTGGAATGTTCTAGCTTGGGATGTGTCTCACCTGTACAGACCTATGCCTGCAGGCATTCATTTCATTTTTAAACAATACCTCGAAGGGTTACATCCCTTCGAGGTTCTTATGACTACATCCACAAATGGAGAAGTAATTTTCTATTGAATTTTTGTATTAAAAACTTCACTTATTTTCAAATCGATCATTTGATAAATTCAAATAATAATTTAAATTTAAATTCAAATAATAATTTAAATTTAAATTCAAAGTCAAAGTCGAGATGAGCGAGCAATGACAACGATGGCATGAGGCATATCTTGTTCTTGCCTCACTATCCACATGAAGAATTTCTTCTCAATATATATGCATAAGAAAGTTCCTTTATCTCACCAATGTGGGTGAACTGTACTTCCTTAAAGTGAAAACTCACTTCACTTTTTCCTCCATTTGTTCCCTTCATTTTTCATTCACATATTCAAGTCAGTATTTCTTTGAACTGTTCGTGGTGAACTTGCATCGGTGGCACTCGATCAATTGGTAGATATGATATCTTTAAACCGCTGAACTTTAATGTGCACCTAGACAATACAAGTCACACAACCAGCCTTTTACATTATTTGATCTCCTTGAACCTAACTCTTGGGATCTCTAGTCTGCTAGGTAGGGTTATTGCCATGAAGACTTTTCCTTGAATGTAAACACATTTCCTTCAATTATCTCTCAACTCCCTCTCTAAATAGGCCTTTTGTAAGTGGATCTAACATATTATTATTTTACTTTACATAATCAACCGTGAAAATTTCACTAGAGATTTGTTATCTAGCGATATTATATCTCCGTCTTATATGATGAGATTTACCATTATACATCATGCTCCCGACCCTTTGTATTGCCTCTTGACTATCACAGTGTATTCACATTGGTGCCAATGGTTTGTCCCAATAAGAAATATCTCCCAAGAAATTTTGGAGCTATTTAGCTTCTTCACGACTTTATCTAATGCGATAAATTCATATTTCATTTTAGAGTGGTAAATGCATGTCTGTTTGTTCGATATCTAAGAGACTGCTCCTTCACATAAATTAAATACATATTCATTCATGGATTTTAATTCATTCTATTTGGTGATCCAATTTGCATTACTACATCTTTCAATTGCCGTTGGAGATTTGTTATAATGCAAAGTATAGTCTTGAGTATGTTTTAGATACCGCAAAACTCTTTTCATTTCCATCCATCTCATCTACCATCCTAATTTACTAATAGTACATGGTATGTTTGATCGTGTATAATTCATGACACGCATCAAACTTCGGAACACTCTAACGTATTCCAACTGTGAGTCATGTTCACCATCTATCTTTTGAAGTGCAAAGCTAACGTCTAATGGAGTCTTGGCAAAATTGAAATTCAAATATTTAAACTTGTAAAGTACCTTTTCAGTGAATGAGACTATGAAAATGTCATCACTTATGGAGTTCTATGAATTCTTATTCCTAAGATCACATTAGCAACTCCAGGGTCTTTTATATCAAATTTGGTCTCATGTATTGGTTTCATAGCATTTATGTCAGAAATGTCGCTGCTTATGATCAACATATCATCCACATACAAATTGTCATGGCCTGAACTGAGACCCTGGCCGTGACGGGCACCCCAAGCCAACCAAGGTCTGATATGAAACCTTAGCCTTCCATTATAAGCATAGTAAGATAACAAACATGTGGAAGACAACCCATTATATAAGGCATTTGATAAATTATAAAAAGAAATTTGAAAATCAAAACCAAATCTAGAAAGAAATAACCCAAATAAAGTAGTGTTCATGTCTTATGAACAAAATTTAAAACAACAACCCATACTATATATGAAACCTCTAACTTTAAGAATAACTCCAAAGTTAGGAAGTTACTTCAAATATACCATAAATCAAAGAAATACAAGTATGGAAATATATGTGAAAAATACAAATATCTTTCGAATGATGGAGGGCTCACCTTTACAAACCAGCTGTCCCATGGGATAATGAACAACCTATGATGTACAAGGTCATAAGAAAAGGCCCTCAAACCTACATCATGAAATGATGTAGCATCTAGGGACGGTCAGTACGGCTAGTACTTGTATGCAACCTAAGGAAGGGAAAAATATACATTTAGAAAAAGACCAGTCATAAAACATATGCTCAACAACCATCAAGGTAAGAGAATGATGGAAAATGGGACAAGGAATATGAAACATGACCATTTAAAATTTAATCCTGAAGTATGTAGCTTGCACCGACCTCCAGTTACCTACGAACTAGATGGGTCTGGATCCCCCTGTAGGAAGGTCCCCAATTCATATTTAGTTACATGGACCAAGGTAAAGAAAATACGGTGGTCATAGATCCCCAACATCGCAAATGTTATTTCCAGTGTTGCCCCCCCCCCCAGGACTACACTTTCTTGCTAAAGTTATATAATTTCATTTGATCCCAATTAAAAAAACTTTTTGCATATCATTAACCATGGAGTCTTTTATTAAGGCATCCCCAAATTAATATTTCCATACCAAGAGACTTGCAAGACTTTCCAATTATGTCATACCGTATCTATTTAACCATTTAGACTCCAAATTTCATTTAAAAATTCATAACCATATCCCCCGAGGGAGTTTCCAAAACCTTTTAACCTTTTCCCTTTGTACCTTTTCCTGTTATGCAATTTTTCCAGTGAACAGTATAGGCACGATAAAATCCTTGTTTAGAAACCAAATTATGATGTGGGTTGAGGTTCATATCATTATCATTATGCGAAAAAATCCATAAGTATTATGAAATCTGGTTACCAAATTCCAACCTTAGCACAAGACATAAATTTAGTTTACAATCCATTATTCAAACCATGGAGAAGCCATTAAAAATAAGGAAAAATCAATTCAAGAGTAAAACAACCAAAAACCCTCAACCCTAGTTGAATCAACCATTCGTAAATATCAAGTAAATTGATGCAATAGCACAATAATTTAAAATAGGGAGTGTCCAACATGTCTTTTAAACTTAGGAATTTGATAAGAACTTGAATTTGAAGCCTTAGGAGCTTGAATTTTTGAGAAGAACCCTTATTTGTTGTTCTTGAGGGTTTGGAAGAAGAGGGATCATGTATTTGGATTATGGGAGGAGGGAAAGCACGTTTGTATTAGTTAAAGCATGATTTAGAACATAAATGACTAGTTTGGCCTAAAAAAAATTAAAGAGAAACATGAGTTTTAGCATATCTGGGAACATAGGCATGCCATTCCTTAATGTGGAGAACACGAGGAGTGCCACACTTTCAGTGTGAAGCATAGAGAGTGTGCCACGCTCTTATTGCGGACCCTCACTGGTTTGCCTGGTAAAATGCTCATAAATTTTTGTTCGGATGTTACATTAAGGCAAAATTGGTGGCGTTGGAAAGACTAATCAATTATATTTCATTTGGTAGGTCATGAGATCAAAAATTCCATATATTCTAGAAGTTATACAAGTCCAAGGTTTAACCTTGCAGGATCTAACACCAAAATCCAGTCGTTAAAAAAAGTTCTCAACTCAGCTTTACTATAAGTGTTTCCTACGAATATTATTTACATCAAAATCACTTTACATACTAGGTAAATGATCATGACACTTTTATTTATATAGAAATCATTGGGTTTGAGTTTATACACATAGGAATGATGGTTTAAATTTTAGCCCAAAAATATGGGGTGCTATAGGGACTTATTGAATAAAGTATGTAACTTCAAATTAAGAATTTCCCCTCAACGAAATATATATAGGAATCAAAATAAAAGAGCTTCGTGATATTAGCAAGTAAATCATTTAAGCACAAATCTTTAGATAATGAGACTTGACATAGACATGATCTTGTGCATGAGTTCTATAAAACATGATCATAAAAACATAAGGCATGAATTTTTGTAGGAATCCTCGGCTTGATTAAGATTGATGCAAGACACGAAATAAGATTTAGCGGGACATAAGAATAGAAGCATTCTCTACCATCAATGATACGTCTGATAGGCCCTTAAATTTAGTGACGCTCTTCAACAATGTTTACAACTATGAATACCACACTTCACCAAATCCAAGCATAGAATAACCTTTCGAAACACATAACTACATGAGCCTGAGTCTAGCTGCATACTTCCTACATAAATCTTAACTCAGAATAAAAAATCGCTAGCTTAAGCTATGGGACCCTATGTTCTATATCCTTCCAAGAATACTACTTCATCTTATCACTAGAATCAATCAACCTCATATCTAAATTGAGGAATACTAGCCATATAACAACATGGTTAGTGTATCGATCAATCAAAACATTAACGCCTATTTTTACTACACTCACTTTATAGGTCTCTCCACTAAAAATCAGCAACTTCAATCATAATCCAAAAGATTTTAACCACATCTCTCCTTCCTAACTATTTCTTATGAAAAAAATTTATCTCACTCTTCTCGCTTCATCTATAACCTTTTCACAAGTAGCCATACTTTATAGTAAAGAACATCCATTCTCTTACCTAAAACATTACTACTGTTCCATGATATAAGCATGAAAAGCACAAAATAGTACAACGTATTGTCAAAGGTTCAAGTTTCGGATTGAAAAACTTTTGGAGCCTTTTCAAGCCTTGTTCATGAAAATGGGAACTTTTGATAGCATGAGGCCTTCAACCAAGGGAGTGTGTTTGCTAAAACGTGAAGAAGAGCTTTGAATACACTCCAAGGCAGCCTTGAATACACTCCAAAGGTGCCTCAACTTAGGGATATTATGGTCTTTTGAGGCTCCCTTTTTACACTCCAAAGGAGCACCCTTCATTGAGGGTATTTTTGACATTTGTTATGTAATAGTATAAATAGACAAGTAGTCTTCTATTTTCACTAGCTTTTGGATATTTGAAATGAGTGAATTTTAGATTGTAGTTCTTCTTCTTCTCTTAGAGAGAGAATCCAAAATTAGGGTTAGCACAATTGATGGATTTCACTTGTGTTGACAAATTAGCAAGAAAGGTGGGTGGTTGA
Source organism: Capsicum annuum (assembly GCF_002878395.1). NCBI lineage: Eukaryota > Viridiplantae > Streptophyta > Magnoliopsida > Solanales > Solanaceae > Capsicum > Capsicum annuum. The sequence goes on from NC_061121.1 coordinate 41,237,625, forward strand.
GAAGGTGAATTCCTTCTTGTCCACCTAAGAATGAAGTGTTATCCATCCATGGTGAAGTGTGTCTAGTTGTTTGATACACAATTAGGTGCTAATCATTAAGGTTGGTGTATGTTTCATTATCTTTCTTTACATTTATGCAATCTTCTCCTTTATCTCCCTTCTATGTGTTGTTTTCCTTCTAGTGTGCTTGCTGATTTTTGTGTTCTTCATAAATGTAAACTAAGAACACACAAAATTGGGATGAATAACACAAAAATCAGCAAGCACACTTGCAGGAAAAAACACATAGAAGGGAGATGAAGGAGAAGATTGCATGAATGTAAAGATAGATAAAGAAACATACTCCAACCTTAATGATTAGCACCTAATTGTGTATCAAACAACTAGACACACTTCACCATGAATGGATAACACTTTATTCTTAGGTGGACACGAAGGAATTCACCTTATCAAGCACCCACCTTTCTTGCCAATTTGTCAACATAAGTGAAATCCATCAATTTTGCTAACTGTTATTTCAAATTCTCTCTCTAAGAGAAGAAGAATAACTACAATCTAAAAGTCACTCATTTCAAATGTCCAAAAGCTAGTGAAAATAGAAGGCTACTTTTCTATTTATACTATTACATAACAAATGTCAAAAATATCCTTAATGAAGGGTGCTCCTTTGGAGTATAAAAAGGGAGTCTCAAAAAACCATAATATCTCTAATTTGAGGCATCTTTGGAGTGTATTCAAGGATGCCTTGGGGTGTATTCAAAACTCTTTTACACTTTTTAGAAAATACACTCCCTTGGTTGAAGGCATCATGCTCTCAAAAGCTCTCATTTGCATGAACAAGGTTTGAAAAGGCTCCAAAAGGTCTTCAATCCAAAACTTGAACCGTTGACAATACCTTGTACTCTTTTGTGATCTTCGTGCTTGTATCATCCTCTCCATCTTAAAAGGAATTTGTCCATCAAATTCATATCTTGCAAAATCAAAGAGAGAAGAAAACAAGCACACAATCCTCTTGGTAGGTGGGTTAGCATTAGAACCACAATTATATCATCACTCCAAGGTGGTTCACACTTAACATACATCCATGTATCCTTGGTATTTGGCATGTAAAGATTGGCATAAAGGATACAAATAAAGTGAATGGCATCAACATAAAAAGGTAATGAGCATGAACTAAAACCACACCTTCCATATCTCAAAGGTATCCCGGGATCAAAGGGAAGTAGTAAGCAAGGGTCTAGGTTGAGTTAGCCATTTCTTTTACTAGAAAATCATGTTCATAATTAACAAAAACAATCAACCTTAAGAGAAAGATATCATTCAAGACTAAAGGGTTGTGGTGTAAAAATCCCCTCCTAGGAACAAACACACCTTTATTCACAAGTTTTCCAAACAAATAATCATCACAAATAAGACTAGTGGCACGTTTTTCATCACACACACTCAAGGGGTCAAGTTTCATATCATGATCAACATTTCAAAAATGAGCACCAACTTGAAGGCTTTCAATTCCACAATTCACATATTCAAGTAGTGGACTATACGTAGGAGCACATTAATCATGGTACAAATTAAGAGATCTATTAAGAGGAGAATCATGCACCCCTATGTCAAACAAACCCGAGACCAACACACTAGAGGGTAAATCACAACATTTCAAGCTCAAAGAAGGGTAATGAGTAGCTTTAAGAGTAAGTTGATCATTGTTCATAACAAAAGAGATACTAAGGAAAAGTGTATGCACTTGTAAACCTGAAACTACTTCACAAGACACTAAATCACACCATTGTGAAATCAAGGGATTGTAGAGAGTAGTGAAGTCACCTCGAGTAAGGCTTGGGCAGTCCACTTTTTTGGCGCTCTTGGTCAAAGGAGTCTCTAGTTCATTTCTTATGCTTTCATGTGGAAATCCTTTTGGATCCTTCTTGATTATTATTTCATCTAGTACCTGCACATAATAAGAATCAAAGCTAGGCAAAATGCTAGCTTTTGGGTTAGGAAGTGACAAAGTTTCTTTGTGGACAAGATCCACAATCAAGCAATTTTTTTTTATTTTCTACTTCACTACCCCGGGTTTCGCTTTCTCTTTCATTCTTTTCTTCATATTTTTATTGTACCTCAACATCAAGATTCTCTTCATCTTGAGGCTTGGCCTCATTATCTTTGGGTTATAACTTGTGGAGAGGAATCATTTGATTTCGTAAAGTATAGGATTTTTGGACTTGAGGTGTTTGGATTTGTGAAGGTAGCCTTGGGTCAAGTGAGTTTGGAACTTGGTGATTTTAATTTTGGGGAGGTTTTGGTGGACATAGTCTATCAACCCCCGCTCTAACTCTATTCATGTCTCTCCTAAAAGCATACCTATCATTCCTCAAGGCATCATGATCACTCTTCATATCTCGGGAAAAAGCCTCAAGCCTAGCCATCAAGGCTCCTAAAGCATCATTTCCTAAAGGTTGGGATGTGGTACCTTTTGATTCCATTTCAATTGTACCTATCAAAATAAAAAAAAAAAAAAAGGAAAACCTACAAAATGAACAAATAAGTTAGCTCGTAAAAAAAGGCTTACCACACTCACACTTGAATCTCACCTCACACTTGGTCTCACAAGTGTTGAATACTTGGCAATACTTGGTAAGTTAATTGAGTAGTGAATAAGCTTTGGTCCAGAATAGATTTTTTTATGATATGACTCCAATAAAAATGATGCACGGACTTGAACCAAGAAACTACTATGAATTAAAAACGATAAAAGCACAAAAGAAATGTAGACACAAAACTAACAACTCTAGACTAATTATCAACCTAGTAGTTAATTACTAGTTTTTTAATTAGTGGTAGAATCAACACAAAAACAACTAGAAACAACAAATAGAAACTTAGAAATCTAATTTAGAACTAAATTTGGTTGTTTATATAGTTATGATGTGGAAGCTTGTGATTTGACGTCACTTTTTTCAAAATTTTCAATTTTCAAATTCTTGTCTCGGCCAAACAACACTTAGGAAGGAAGAGAATTTGTTTGGAGGGAAACATATTCAATTTTGAAGCCTTTTCAAGCTTCAAAATGGATTAGAAATGAATTGGTCCCCCTTGTACTTGCAATTGTACTTGAAGACTCCTTTTGCCTTTGTTGTTTTCTTGTTTTGGCAAGACTAGGAAGCTTCTTGGAAATTGCCTTGAACAACCAGTACACTCTCTTTCCTCTCTTTTCAAGATCAAAAAAGAACTTTTGAATATTCTTCTCCAACAAGATATGAAGATTGAGGAAGAACAATATGAATATTCAAGAGTTGACCTAGGTTTGACCACTAGGCAAATGAACCCCCAATTCAATTTTTCTTTTAGATCTAGGTTCATTTGGCCAAGGTGAGCTCAAATAACAAAAAATCAGCCACCAATCACATCACCCACTCAAAACGAATCTCAGCTCCAAAAGCTTCAAACAAGTCAGAACAATGGTGATCTAGCTCAAAAACAATCAAATCTTGTTCCAAATGTAGATCTAGACACCCTAGGTTCTAGGGGACAAGAATCTAGTACTTGAAACCAACAAAACAACACAAAAACATGTAGATCTAATATTTAAAAATCTGCGAAAACATAAAAACGGTTTTACAATTTTTTTGTGAGATTTTCTAAATAAGAACACTAAAACCAAGATTTAGGGATGTTGGAACAACTCTAAACAAGGCTTTGATACCAAATGATACATGATCTAAACTAAGAACACACGAAATTGGGATGAAGAACACAAAAATCAGCAAGCACACTAGAAGGAAAACAACACATAAAAGAGAGATGAAGGAGAAGATTGCATAAATGTAAAGATAGATAATGAAACATACACCACCCTTAATGATTAGCACCTAATTTTGTATCAAACAACTAGACACACTTCACCATTGATGGATAACACTTCATTCTTAGGTGGACTCAAAGAAATTCTCCTTCTCAAACACCCACCTTTCTTGCCAATTTGTCAACACAAGTGAAATCCATCAATTGTGCTAACCCTAATTTTGGATTCTCTCTCTAAGATAAGAAGAAGAACTACAATCTAAAAGTCACTCATTTCAAATGTCCAAAAGCTAATGAAAATAGAAGGCTACTTGTCTATTTATACTATTACATAACAAATGTCAAAAATACCCTTAATGAAGAGTGCTCCTTTGGATTTTAAAAGGGGAGTCTTAAAAGATAATAATATCCTTAAGTTGAGGCACCTTTGCAGTGTATTCAAGGATGCCTTGGAGTGTATTCAAAGATCTTCTTCACGTTTTAGCAGATACACTCCCTTGGTTGGAGGCATCATGCTCTCATAAGCTCCCATTTGCATGAACAAGGCTTGAAAAGGCTCCAAAAGGTCTTCAATCCAAAACTTGAACCTTTTACAATACCTTGTACTCTTTTGTGCTCTTCATGCTTGTATCATTCCATAGTCACTATCATCCTAATATAAGGAGAGTCATTAAGGGACTAGAGTACAAGCATCAGGAATGGGAGCAACATTATTCAATTATAACATATATTTTTTTCAATACTCAAGGTGGGGCTTGTGATGTAATATATGATCTAATAAGCACGAAGTCTTCATATATCAAACACCTAGATAATAAATAGAGGGTTAAAGCATGGACATAGGTTGCAGATAGAACTTGAACCTTAGGCGTAGGCATAATTTGAGTATATAAGATAGTGGTAGAATGTCCTCTTAAACCGAAGTAGGAGGAATTTTCTTGAATAAGAATAGATTATAATTAATCTCCCCTGAAACTCGCCATCATGAGAAAGTTCAAGATCTACAATAGTTCATAATCTTACCCTTTTACCAAAGGTCACTATCCTAGACTTGCAGACATATCCTCCGATGATTCTATTAGCACAACACTCTGCATAATGGGGGGATATCACTATGCACATAAACGTCAAACTCCCCCCGACAACCTTAACATGAAAGCACTAAATTCTTTCTAGGACATCTTTTCAGATATACTAATTTTAACTTTTCCTAGGTTTTATAGCCATCACCGTACAATTAAAACTCTCATGCTCACACACATCCACATTCTCTGGCACCTAATCATCCATTATCTGCTCATTAGCTTACTAACATCAAATCTCTAACCGCATAACCTCACAATTTAATAAAATTTTAAAACTATACTAAGAGTTCACGTAGTCAATTTATATCTCCCTCAATTTTGCTTTAAAGAACACCATATAACAACTCCCTGGACTTATCCATGCTAATAAATTCAAGAACATGAAGTAGGTACACATTCCACTAATAACTCAAGATCGAGTACACCTTATTCTTATAACTTTAGGATCTTATCCCTATAATGATTTAGCCATAAATTCTTCTTCAACACTAAACCTCGTGCATATATCACAATTATCCACTTAAATTTCTATAAGCATCATTGAGTCCCCTTTTTTAAGATCTCCCCAAGTAAATACTAAATTTATAAATTTTTAACTGATCAATCCTTCTATTCACAACCTATGATTAATTTTACTACTACAATATCTAGTCCTCATAAGCTCTTTTCTTATTTCAAATAAGGATGCAAATATTTTGAATAACTACTCTTTTTGTTACCGACTATCAAAAGTTTGCTAATTTTGGTACACCTTAACTAATATCGTAAGGGTATAACAACCCTAACACTCATTTCAAGGTTACAAAAATACAACTACCCCCTTGGTGTTTTTCACTGAAAAGTTATCCGTACTTTGACTTCTAAACTTAGGAAATCATATCACTAACCTTGGGTCATCTTACTATTCATAGGTAATAAAATCCTATTATACTACCTCTCGGGTGGTAGTACTATCCCAACATTCAGATACAAATCTTTCTCCTTAAGCGAGATGTCTGTATTAAAGTTTTTGAAAGGGACTAAATGCACATCTTACCTCAAAATAAAAAGCACGATTCATAATGATAGGGTATACACTTGAATCAATACACTTTGATGCACTAATGGACTCCTTCAAGTCCTTGTATTATTTCATAACTTTTTTGATGACTCAATCAAAAAGGACCACAGTGTTAGAAATCTAAGCCTTTGCACTTGTATCCCTCGATAATGAAATATTGCCAATAAAATAAGAGTAAGGAAGGAATTTGGATAACTTTCATATGGATAACTCTATTGCATGATCTAGAGTATGAAAGAATGAGAAATATTTCCTAAATACTTTATAGACTCCTTATTATAAGTGTAGTGAACAACACATACATAATAAAGGCATTAATAGACACAACTTCATAGATACCCTGGGACCCTTAAGCATACTATGATACCAAGATTGGCATGACCCAAACCAGAGCCCTGACCGTGAAGGGCACCCCAAGATAATCAAGGCTTGAGATGACCCCTTACCTTCCATCAAAAGCTTAGTAAGACAAGAAACATACGGAAGACAACCCATTATATAAGGAGTTTGATAAATCATAAAAAAAAGTTAGTAAATCAAAACTAAAATAGAAAGTAATAACCCAAATAAAGTAGTGTCCATGTCTTAAGAACAAAATTCAAAATAACAACTCACACCGTCTATGAAGCAAGTGTAAAACAACAAAAACCCTTAATCCTAGTTGAATCAATCATTCAAGAACAAATAAATTTCAATTAAATTGATGCAATAATATAATAATTAAAAATAGGGAGTGTCCAACATGCCTTTTAATGGAATAAATTTGAGAAGAACTTGAATTTGAGGCCTTGAAAGCTTGAATTTTTTAGAATAACACTTATTTGGAGTTCTTAAGGGTTTGGGAGTAGAGAAATTGTGTATTCTGATTATGGGATGATAGAAAACACGTTAGTATTAGTTATAGAATAATTTAGGACGTAAATGACTAGTTTTCCTTAGAAAAATTGAAGAGAAACATGAGTTTTAGCATATATGAGACCATGTGTGTACCACACCCTTAATGAGAAGGACACAGGGCATGCCACGCTCTTAACGCAGGGTACTAAGGGTGTGTCACACTTTTATCATGGACCCTTCCTAGTTTGCTCGAAAAATGAACATAACTTTTCTCTTGGGTATTGCATTAAGGGGAAATCAAAGGCATTGAATAGAGGACTCAATTATGTTTCATTTGGTGGATCTTGAGCTCAAAAATTCCATATATTCTAGAAGTTACACCTGTTCAAAGTTGACCATTGTAGGATCAAATACCAAAATTTAGTCAACAATCTACGTGTTTTCTATGAACATTCTTCACATCAAAAGCACTTACACACTAGAAAAATATCCATGACACTTATATTTACATATAATTCATTAGGTATGGGTTTATACACGTAAAAATGAATGTTTAAATTCGAGCCCAAAAATGTGGCGTGTTATACAAACAAACAATGACTTTTTCATTTGGAGTGTATTTAATGTAAACAGATTTATCACATTTATTTATCTTGAAGCCATTTGCCAACATAGTTTGGTGAAACTTTCCATGCCACTATTTGGGTACTTGTTTTAGTCCATAAAGTGACTTAACAAGTTTGCACACTTTTCTTCCTTTACCAGGAACCCCAAAAGCCTCAAATTGTTCTATGTCAATTACATCCTCCAATTCTCCAATTAATAATGTTCTTTTCACATATATTTGATGGATTTCAAGAATAATGTCACGACCCGGGCTGAGGCCCTGGCCGCGATGAGCATCTTAAATCATGAAGGCCTGAGCGCCCTTTCTAGCTGACAATAGTGCACATAATTCATAGCTTATTAAGAAATTTGTAAAATATAATAAGACGGAAACATGGTCAATCTCTGAGTTTAACTGAAAAATACAAAATTAAGTTCATACATTCAAAACACCTAACACCAGTCTGTGAAATCTCTAATGATATAAAAATCAACATCTTGTCGAAGCTGGGACAATGCCCCCATTTGGACCAAAAACAAAATGGAATAACAATATTCTAAAAGAGGCCCTCTAAAATAAAGGAGGCTCACCAAATGCACACTTCTTTCTGACAAATATACGGCTTAGTGAGACCCCTGGATTGAGCCTTAGACCCTAAAATATAGGGGGTCAATACAGATGTACTGGTACCCAGAGCAATTCAAAATAATGTAGTTACATAAATATTTATATCACAAGTGAGAGCATTTCATAAAGCGTTATGCATGGATAATTTAAAATTCATGGGCAATCTCAAATGATTTTAAAATGACTTTGTAGATGCAATTCCTTTTTTTGTTTTACTTCAAAGCTAGATGGTACACCCTACAAGTCTGATATTCCATGGGCTATATAGAATCTGCCTTGACTCGGCAGCCAAGCCCTCAACCTAAGTTTTCTACAAAGGTTGGAGTTTCTGAGTCTGTTATGCCATAGGGCACTAGGCCAGTGAATAATCCCTATTGGGGACATAATAAACCATATCAGCAAAACACGATTTTGGGCAATGAGTTTCTGAACTTGTTTCATCTTCGGGTAACCATCTAACATCTCTTACGTCCATTTTTAACCTTTTTTTTGAACATACATTTTAAAACTCAAAGTCTAAAAATCTATGTGAAATCTGACTTTTATTTTTTTGAATCTGTGATTGCATTGCCTGATTTGGTATCATCATACCAAGACTTAAAAGTCGTATGTCTAAGCCATTTATTAATATGCATTAATTTCCTTCAATTCCATCTATTTAGTTGAGCACCAAAAACATTTAACAATGCAAGAGAGTTCCTATTTTTAATACATATTTTTAACTATGCAGAGATTCTCTCTTTTCAATATTTTAACAAATATGTGGTGGTCAAGTATTTTGTCACAAACTATACAAATCTTTAAAATCATCACTTCTCAATTATTTAAATAAGAATACTCCCTTTCCTTCAGTTCGTAATCAAATTCAATTCCATAACAATAGTGAAGACATTTATATCATGTTTCTAAATATGCAACTTATCAATTCGTGACATAGAAATCAAGAGAATGCCTTAACAAGAGAAGGAGTACAAATATTCATGCTCTAAAATTTAAGTTTCAAAAAATCAAGGTCATACATATACATATATATACGACTAACAATCAATTTCAAGAAGGAAAGGCCTCAAGACCAAAATATTATCATCAAAAGGGTTCACAATACATAATTGTAAATATAAATTTAAAACCTTTTGTAAATACATGATTTCATAACTTTAAACCTTATTCAAAATGTTTTCAATAAGCCCATGTAGTTTAGGAAAACCCCACGTACCTTTGATTATTTATTTTGAAGAATAGAACTCGAATCTTGGCCCATTTCTTAGAAATCATAAACTTAAAGATGAATTCTTGATCTTTGGGAGAGGAGTTAGGGTTATTATTCCTGATGGAATTGAGTAATTATGGGCATAAAGTTCACTAATAATGCTTTAATCCACTGATTACATGAATTGGGGTTATAGGGAAAAGTCCAAACTACCCCTTCAAAATTTAAAAGTTCAGTAGACTCATTTTTTAGGGCACCCTCGCATCGCGTCGAGCACTAATGTGTTAGGCGTCGCGACACATCGGGCACCAACGCAATAGGTATCGCAAGGTGTTAATATCGCGTTGAGTTACTATTTTTGAAATCCAAACACATCCCAACTCTTGTTCAAATAATCTAAAACTCCCCTGAGACAAACCCTTTTCATTCCTGAACATGATTTAACTTAAAAATATACGTCTCGAGGTTGAAAAGATCAATTTAGGAATTATAATAGTTTGGGAGCTTAAAATATGACTAAGTCTTTTTGACACTTAGAAAATTTTTAGGTTGTTTTCTCTTTAAGAATGCTACTAAGTGAGGTATTAAGTCAAGAATGCTACGGGGTGTTACATTATCCCCGAATGATGGCTCGAAACACATACAAGCATGACTTTAAGTAGTATATGATCTGTACCTTCTATGTCATCATCCATGGTCTCAAAGAGGTTTGGGTATCTAGTTCGCATGTCATCTTCTAACTCCCAAGTAACTTTCTCAGCTCTTTGAATCTTCCACAATACCTTAACCAAAACTATTTCCTTACTACTTAGCTTCTGAACTTGGCAATCCAAAATGGCAATGGGTTCTTCTTCATATGACAAGGAGTCTTTCACGTTGATCTCTTCTATAGGCAATACAAGAGAGTGATGTCTAATGCACTTTTTTTGCATGGACACATGGAACACCGGATGCACGAAAGCCAGACTCGCAGGTAAGTCTAAATCATAGGCAAATCTACCTATCCTCCTCATAATCTGATACGGTCCTATATAACAAGGACTAAGCTTTTATTTCTTCCTGAACTGCATGACTCCTTCCATAGGAGAGACCTTTAGGAAAACCCAATCGTCAAGTTCGAATTCTAAACTGACTTGGTCATCCGGTCTACAATCACCCAAATGGAGTCATATTGGTTTTGGGACATCGAAAGACCCATGATGAAATCCATATTTATCATCTCCATTTCCACATTGTCATGACTATCTCTTAGGAAGTTCCACCTGGCCTTAAATGTTCTACTTTGACTTGTTGATGATTCAAACACTTAGACACAAAGTTAGCAATATCTCTTTTCATATTGTTCCACCAATAAATATCCTTAAGGTCATGATACATTTTAGTAGAGCCTAGGTGAACAATATACCTCAAAGTGTGGGCTTCATCAAGGATTCTTTCTCGCAACCCATCTACATTTGACATAAAAAGCCTACCTTGATACCTTAAAATCCCATCACTTCCAATTTTAAATGCCAGCACCTTCTGTTGATCATATCATTTTTAATCTACATCAATATACGGTCTCCAGCTTGCTTTTTCTTAACTTCAGCATATATGGAAGATTTAGCTATCTCAGGAACAATTACTCATCCCTCTTCAGAATCTAGAAGTCGAACCCCTAGATTTGCAAGACGGTGAATATCTTTACCATCTCTCTTTTTTATTTCTCAACTTGATAAAGACTGCCTATTGATAACCTACTGAGGGCATTAGCCACGATATTTGCCTTGCCCGGATGATAGTGAAGGCTCATGTCATAATCCTTCAACAGTTCCAACCACCCCTTTGCCTAAGATTCAATTTTTTCTATGTGAAAACATACTACAAACTTTTGTGGTCACTGAATATATCTACATGCAACCCATAAAGATAATACCACCAGATTTTAAGTGCAAACACCATAGGTGCTAACTCGAAGTCATGAGTGGAATAATTCTTTTCATGTACCTTCAACTGCCTACATACATAAGCCACCACTTTACCATGTTGCATAAACACTCACCCAAGTCTCGCTCGAGACATATTACAATACACAATAAAACCTTCTGTACCATTAGGGAGAGTCAAAACTAGCATGGTAGTCATCTTATCTTTTAGTTTCTTAAAAATAATTTCACATGAGTCCGACCATAAGAATTTTCCCTTTTGTCTAAGTTAATTTGGTAAGGGGAGCAGCTATGGAGGAAAAACTCTCTACAAATCTTCTATAATACCCTGCCAAACCCAGGAAGTTCCAGATATCCGTTAGAGTCATGGGTTTGGACCATTTTTTCATAGCCTCAACCTTTTGGGGGTCAACTTCGATCCCTTCACTAGAAATAATGTGGCCTGGGAAAGCAATAACACTAAGCCAGAATTCAATTTAGAAAACTTTGCACATAACTCATGATCTTTGAGGGTCTGGAGGATAATTCAAAGATGGTTAGGATGATCCTCCTGGCCTTAAAGGGTTAGGTATCGCGATGCATTAGGCACCAACATGATAGGCATCATGACGCATCAACATTGCATTGAGTTACTATTTCTGAAATCCAAACACATCCCAACTCTTGTCTGAAAAATCCAAAACTCCCCCGAAACTACCCCTTTTCACTCCTGAACATGATTCAACCTAAAAATCTATGTCTGAGGTCGAAAAGATTGATTCATAAAATTTTGGGAGCTTAAAATATGATTAAATCCTTTTGACACTTAGAAAATTTTTAGGTTGTTAGCTCTTTAAGCATACTACTAAGTGAGGTATTATGTCAAGAATTCTATGGGGTGTTACAATCATATACTTTTGCTAATACAACCAACCTTTGAATGGACGCTATCTATGCTACTGGCAAGTACATGTTGACATGATCATTGCTTTATTTTTCTCTAAATCCTTTTACAATAAGTCTTGACTTGTATTTTTCAATAGTACCATTAGCTTTAATTTTTCTTTTGAAGATCCATTTAGAACCAGAAGGTTTATTTTCTGGAGGAAGACTAACCAACTCCCAAGTATGGTTGTTCAAGATTGAAACCAATCTCACTAGTAACTGCCTCTTTCCAAAAGGATGATTTCAAAGATGACATCGCTTCTTCAAACGTTTGAGGCATATTTCCAAGAAAAAATTTTACAAAATCTTATCCGAAGGAAGTCCACATTCTTTGACATGTACTACTCCTTGGATTCTCATCATTCAGTATATTTTCTTTTGGTTTATCTCGAGGTCATTTGGACCCTCCACTAGAGAGCTCATATCGAGTTATATACAGATAAATTGTTCAAGGAACTCAATATTACCTGACTCAATTATAGTATTTTCATGAAATTCCAGATGTTCCTATTTATGAACCAAAAATCAGCATGCTTTACTACTTGTAGTATATAAGATGAAAACATAGTCCACAGTCTTAGGTCCTATTTTTATCCTTTTTAGGCATAGGAACTTGGACTTTGGCTAGATACCCCTAACAATTTAAAATATTTCAAGTTGAGTTTCCTTTCATTCAATTTTTCATATGAACTAGAGTGTGTCTAGCTATGGGGTACTCTATTGAGTATTCGATTTGCTGTTTAGATAACTTACCTCCACAAGTTTTGTGGTAAACTTAACTTATGAGTAAGGCATTCATTGTTTTCTTAACATTTGGTTTTTTCATTTTGAAACTCTATTTGATTGAGGTGAATATGAGGCAGTAGTTTGATGAAAAATTTTTTTCTAAACATATCTCCACAAAAGGAGATTCACACACTCCACTTCTATCACTTCTTATTGTTTTGTTAATTTTATACAACAAATTTCCAACTTTGGTTTTATATTGCCTTAATGTGTCTATTTCTTCATCCTTAACATTTAGCAACTAAACATAACAGTATCTAGTGCAATCATTAATAAAAGTAATGAAATACTTTTTTCCACCATAGGATGGTATTGACTTCATATCACCAATGTCGGTGTGGATTAAATCTAAGAAATTTGAATTCCTTTCAACAAACTTTTACGGATGTTTAGCATACTTAGATTCCATAGATATTTGACACTTTGATTAATTGCACTCAAAGTTAGGAAAAACTTCTAAATTAATCAATTTTTGCAAGGTTTTGTTATTGACATATCCTAAACGTTCATGACATAATTCATTTAACTCAAGTAGCTAAGAAGAAATAAAACTTTTATTGATTTCAACATTCATTATATTGATCTTAATAAGTCCCTCGATGAGATAACCTTCACCTACATACACTTCTCATTTATTAATTACAACTTTGTCAGAAATAAATACATATTCAAATCCATTTTAAGATTGAAGTAAAGTCGAAATTAAGTTCTTTCGCAACTCCAGAATATGGAGGACGTTATTTGAGTGTCACCATCCTATCTTATGTCATCATCAAGAAATATTTCTTGTTCCTTCAATATTTGGGGAAACAGAGTAAGTCGTAAATATCTCTCATCAACTTGCCAGAGCATATGATGTAAATAATTCCTTGTTGGCACATACGTGGCTAGTGGCACTTGAATTAATCAACCACTCTCTAGGATTTCCAACCAAGCTGTACTCCGGAAGTATAGCACATAGGTCATCCAAATCATCTTTATGTTTAGCAATGTTTGCTTGATTCTTTTTGTTGCCCTTTTTGGAACCCGACAATCTGCCGAATTGTGACCAACTTTTCTATTGTTAAAGCAATTTTCCTTAAATATATTCTTGGGAAGATTGTTTGTTGTCCCAATGCTTTATTTCTTTTCTTTAATTTATTAGGGTCATCCTCCACTATAGTTGCTCCACTAATTGCAGAATTTCCTCTAAACCTCTTTTTGGTTGCTTTATTGTCCTCTTCAATCAATAACCTCAGAATATGGTCTTCAACAGACATCTTCTTTTATTTGTACTTCAAGTATTGTTTGAAGTCTTTCCACAAATATGGTAACTTCTCATTTATAATGGCTACTTGAAAAGCCTCATTCACATTCAAACCTACATCAAAGGTTATGTGATTATTATGAACAACAATAATATATCCAATAAGGGTATTTACTAAATTTATACCTTCACTGGGTAATCATGGATGATTACTTGTAGTTCTTGAACTTGGGTGGCGACAGTCTTACTGTCTATCATCTCAAATTTCAGAAATGTTACAACAATGAACTTCTTTATTCCTGTATCCTCAGTTTTGTATTTCGTTTTCAAAGCATCTTATAGTTATTTAGAGGTCCTCATGTTGTTGTACAATTGTACAGATCATCATGAAGGCTACTCAATATGTAGTTCTTACACAAGAAATCAGAGTGCTTCCAAGCTTCAGTTATGATAAATCATTCCTTTTTTGATGTTTTCTCCGGCAACTCTGGTACGCCTTCTATGATGAATATTTAAAGACTTAATGTACTCAAGTAAAAGAACATCTTTTGTTGCCACCTTTTAAAATCCACACTAGTAATATTTCAAAGATTTTCCACCAATGTAAAGGTGGGTTATGCATTCGAACAACTTCAAGTAGAAATATTTGTTGTTGTGGCATTTGCCATTTTGTCATTAACTTGATTTTCAACGGTCATTTTTGTTGTCAATAAGAGACAACCAGTTTAGTATGTCAAAATACTAGCTATAAAGTTTAAATCTTTAAACAACAACTTGTATCTAGTTTAACAATGAAGTTTTTATGTTCTTCTAATCGTCAATAGAATGAACTTAAAATCATGATGAAGCTTTTATATCTATAAATCACTATTAAGTTCAAACAGTGTAGAAAGAAAAAAGCTTTAATCTCCAGAAACCCAAAATGAAAGATTACAATAAATTCTTTAAGATTATTATTTTTAGGGTACAAAATCTGTATTTAACAATATGAACTTCAACAATAAGTTCAAAACAACATCAAGAACTACAATGAAGTTCCAAATACATCAAACACAAGTCCAAAATTCCAAATATTCTATAACTTATACACATTCAAAGTTGACCATTGCAGGGTCAAATACAAAAATTCAGTAGATAGCAAAAGTTCTCAACTCAACTTTGCTTTAAGTGTTTTCTGTAAACATTCTTTTCATCGAAAACACTTTACATACTAGGTAAATGATCATGACACTTATATTTACATAGAAATCATTGGTTTTGTGTTTATACATGTACAAATGATGGTTGAAATTTTAGCCCAAAAATATGGGGTTTTACATTATCCCCCCTTGAAATCATTCGTCCTCGAATGATGGGTAGGAACTTATTGAAGCATTAGAAGTATGAAATGAATAATGTAACTTCACATTAGGAATTTTATCTCAACAAAACATGTCTAAGCACCAATATAAATAAGCTTCATGGCATCACCAAGTAAATAGTGTAAGCATGAATCATAAGATAACGAGACTTGATATGGACATTATCTTGGGCATGAGTTCTATGAAACATGTTCATAACAAGGTAAGGCTTGAATTTTTCCAAGAATCCTAGGCTTTATTAAGATTGATACAAACACGAAATAATATTTTCCAGGACATAAGAATAAAAGCATTCTCCACCTCCAATGATACGTCTAATAGCCCCTTATATTTACCGATACTTCTCAACCATGCTTATAGCTATAAATACCACACTTCACCATTTCCAATCTTATAATTCCTTGCAAAACACATAACTACACGATCATTAGCTAACTGGATACTTTCTCTATGTTAAATCCTAACTCAGATTAAAAAGATGCTATCTTAAGCTATGGGACGCTATGCTCTACATCGTTCCAAGAATACTACTCCATCTTATCATTAGAATCAAACAACCTTAGATTTAAATCAAGGAGTAATAGCCATATAACACAATGATTTGTGTGTTTATCAATCACAACAACCAAGCCTATTTTTACTACACCCACTTTATGAATCTCCCCACCAAAAAACCAACAACTTCAGTCACTATCCAAGAGATTTTCACCACATCTTCCTTCCTAACTATTTTGCATAACCAAAGTTCATCTCACTCTTCCTGCTTCATCTATAATCTTAGCTCAGTAACCACACTAAAATTTACAGTAAAGAACATCCACTATCTTGTCTAAAACATTACTACACTTCCATAGCCACTATCTTGACAACATAAGGAGGGTCATTGAGGACTAGAGCACAAGCATCAGCAATGAGAGTGACATTATTCAATTGTAACATATATTTCCTACACTACTCAGGGGGCATGTGATGTAAGATGTGATCCAATAGGCATAGAGTCTTCTTATATCAAATACCTAGATCATAAATAGAGGGTCAAAGCATGGACATAGGTTGCAGAGAGAACTTAGACCTTAGGCATAGGCACAATTTAATTACATAAGATACTGGTAGAATGTCTTCTTAAATCGAAGTAGGAGGAAATTGATGAATAAGAATAGATTTACCATTACTCTTCCCTGAAACTCACCATTATGAGAAAATCAAGATCTACCATCGTTCATAATCTCCCCTTGCTCAAAGGTCACTATTCTGGACTAGGGGACTTATCCTCTCATTAACTCTATAAGCACAACTCACCACATAATGAGAGGTATCACTATGTATATGAACACCAAAATCCCCCCGACAACTTTAATATGAGACACTAAATTCTTTCTAGGACACCCCCTTTAGGGATACTAGTCTTAAATTTGCTATCTTCTATAGCCATCACCCTATAATTAAACACTCGTAGGCACACACATCCATATTCTCTGGAACGTAGTCATCCATTCTCTACTTATTATCTTAATAACATCAAATCTCTAATCACATAAACTCATAATTTAACAAAATTTTAAAATGATACCAAGAGTTCATATAGTCAATGACAGACACAACATATTTTAAATATAAAATGATGATATCTTCCTCAATCCAGCTCTAGAGAACACCATATAACAATTCCCTAGACTTCCATATAATAGGAAATTCAAGAACAAGAACTAGGTACACATGACACTTATAACTCAAGATCGAGTACACCTTATTCTTATAACTTAAGGCTCTTATCACTGTAATGATTTAGACATTATTTCTACTTCAACACTAGATCTCATGAATTTATCACAATTATCCACTCAAATTTCTATAAATATTACTGAGTCCTTATGATATCCCCAACTAAATATGAAATTTATAAATTATTAACCGATTAATGCTTACACTCACAACCTATGATTAATTTTACTACTACAATGTCTATTCCTCATTCGATCCTTTATTGTTTCAACTAATGATCCAAATATTTTAACTAACCAATATCTTTTTATCAAATACCATAAGTTGCTAATTTTGCTACACCTTAATCAATACCATAAGGACATAACAACCCTAACACTTACATCAAGTTTACACAAATACAACTACCCTATATTTTTTTCACTAAAAAGTTATCCTCACTTTGACTTCTAAACTTAGGACTTTATATCACTAACCTTGAGGTCATCTTAACACTCATAGGTAATAAGTCCTATATACTACCTCCAGGTAGAGGTACTACCGGAGTATTCAGATATAAATCTTTCTCCTTAAGCGAGACGTCTGAAATAAAGTTTTTGATAGGGACTGAACACACATCTTACCTCAAAATAAAAACCACAATTAATAAAGATAGGGATATACACTTGAATCAATACACTTTGATGCACTAATGGACTCCTTTCAAGTCCTTGTGTTATTTCATAACTTTTTTGATGACTTTATAGAAAAGGACCACAACGTTAGGAATCTAATATTTTGCATTTGTATCCCTTGATAATGAAACATAGCCAACAAAATTAGAGAAAGGAAAGAATTTCGGTAACTTTCTTAGGGACAACACTATTGCATGATCTAGAGTATGCATGAATGAGAAACATTTCCCAAATGCCTATAGAATCCTTAGTATAAGTGCGGAGAACAACAAACCCTTAAGCAAGACTCTACTAGACATGGCTTTGTAGACACCCTGAGACCTAAATTGTACTCTGATACCAAGCCTATCACAACCCAAACCGGGGACCTAGCCATGATGGGTACCCCAAGCCAACCAAGGACTGAGATGACCCCTTATCCTTCCATCATATACATAGTAAGATAAGAAACATGCAGAAGCCAACTGATTATATAAAGAGTTTGACCAATCATTGGAAGAAGTTTATAAATCAAAACCAAATCTAGAAAGTAATTACCCAAATAAAGTAGTGTTCATGTCTTGAGAAAAAAATATAAAACAACAACCTACACCGTCTACGAAGCCTATAACTTTTTGAATAACTCCTAAGTTGGGACATGATTCTAACTATACCATAAATACAAAAAATACCAGTATGAAAATTTATGTGAAAAATACAAATACCTTTTGGATGTAGGCTCACCACTTCTTACTAGTTATCCCATAGGATAATGAACAACCTATGTTGCACAAGGTCATAAGAAAAGGCCCCCAAACCTACACTAAAAAGTGTAGCATCTAGGAATGATCAGTACGGCGAGTACTGACATTCAAACCCAGGAAAGGAATAAAATATAATTCTTTAAGATTGTTATTTTACGGGTACAAAATTTTTATGTAACAATATGAACTTCAACATTAAGTTCAAAATAACTTCAAGAACTACAAAGAAGTTCTTACAAATTCCAATAAAAGTTCAAAAGATATATGAACTATCAAAATTAAGTTTCTACGATTTTTCTGAAAAATAGTAAAACCAACTTAAAGAGAGTAAGATGAAGACAGAAAAATATAGAATCAAGTTCACCAAATTCATGGTGTGTCCCTAAGGAATTTATTCCCTTAAAGTACCTAGGTCTAATGGAATATCTCCTCCCAGGATTAAATGATTCACCTTACAAAAATAGTGGTACCTCAAATTTTCTAAGAAACAAACTCACTCAACAGTTTGAAGATCACAATAGAGTGTTTAGAAGAAGAAGGTGATGATGATGATGTTTTATTTTCTAAACAAAAAACTCACTCAACGATTTGAAAATCACAGTAGAGTTTTTAGAAGAAGAAGAAGATGATGTTTTATAATTCAAATTTTACACCTTTACCTGAGGAAAAGGTCATGTATTTATAGGAAAAATGTGGTGTTTTAAAAAGAAAGCAATCGTTCACGAAACAAGCTATTGTCTTCAAAATGACACCTATATGTACTGCACCTGTGCTAGACCTGAGCTGCATCTGTGCGTTTAGGTAGCGTTTCGCACAAACCAGAATGTTCTTGCTTGGCCCGTATCTGACCTTTGCCAAACCTATGCCATACCTACATGTGGAGGTCGTTATTTCATTCTAAAAGAGTACCTCAAAGTATTACATTCCTTTGAGGTACGTTATGATTACATTTGTACCGCATCCGCATATGAAGACCTATTTTCTACTGGATTTTTGGATTTAAACCTTTACTTATTTTAAAGTTTCTAATAAATTTTGTTCAAAAAGATAATCTCTCTATCAATCATTTGATAAATTCAAATATAAATCCAAATTCAAATTGAAGCCGAAGCCTATCCAAGCGAGTGACAATATCTGGCGCAAAACATGTCTTATTTTTGCCTGGCTATCCACATGAAGGTATGATTCTCAGTATTTGCATAAGAAAGTATCTTTCTCCCACCAATGTGGGAGAACTTTCTTTCTTAAAGTGAAAATTCACTTCACTTTTTCTTCATTTGTCCCCTCTATTTTCTATTCACTTAGAATCCAACAATCCCCACATGAAAGAAAATGGCTATTTTAAAAAAAATAAGGAAAAATGTATGATCTTCAAGCAAAGATCAATTATATCTAGATAATTAGGTTTCTCTGAGAATTTTTCATAGTTAACTTGCATCATATGTACTCGATCAATCGGCAGATATGATATTTTTGAACCGTTAAACTTTAATATACAACAATACAACACAAGTCCTACAACCGTCCTTTTAAAATTTATGGTTCTCACTATTTTGTTCATTTAATCCATGAACACAACCTGATTTTTTGAGAGCTTAAAGAATAGGCCTTTACTATTATTCTCCTTGAATTGACTTTCATTTCACCCTTATATAGGTGATTCCTAAATGTTTAATCCTTTAGATCAAACTATTTGGTCAAATATGTCAAACTTAGAAACCATTAAAAAGCTTCAATCCATAAGCTTTATCCTTGTTTCATGAAAATTGTCTTTATTATGAGAATGGGTTGTCAAATGTTTAACCACCAGTCATAACTTTGTTTGATCTCCTTGAACCTAGCTCTTGGGATATCCATTCTGCTAGGTAGAGTTACCACCATAATGGCTTGTCATAGTTCATAAACCTATTTCCTTCGATGATCTATAAATTCAGACTCCAGATAGGTCTTCTGTAGGTGGATCTGATACATTATCCTTTGAATTTACATAGTCAATACAGATGTACTGATATGCAGAGTAATCCAAAATATCATCGTTTTATTCAACATAAGTGAGAGAAATTCATAAAACAAACAAATACATATTACATACAACATAGGAAAAACACATCGGCATACTTTAAAAACTTTGAAAACATGATATACTCTTTATCTTACTTTTGAGATAAATGGTACACCCTTGAAGACAAGTACCTATGGGATATATAGGTCCACCATTAACTCATCGGTCAAGACCCTAAATCCAAGTTTCCCGAAAGGATAGGGTTCCAATATACAAGTCTAGTATACCAGTGCCTCAAAGACAAGCATACATTGGCCTTAGCCAATCATATTACCCGAATCGGCAAAACTCGATTTCCAGCATGAGCCCTTATACTCAAATGCCTTCTTAGGTTAACCATCTAACTCTATTTAAGCCTATTTTTAACATTTCAAATCATGTATCTTTTGGAAAAATGGTCAAATGTCTAAATAATTTCTGTAGTAAAGTCTAGTCTAAGTCTATTAAGGTATTTGTCTCATTTAAAATCGGCATACCAAGACTTACAAGTCATATAAGACATACAATATCATGTTACAGTCTTTTCATTCAAAATACAATGTTTGGACTACCAAATCAATCAAACAGTACAAGAGAATTAGTATTTCAAAATTCTTTTAAACTTATGCGAGAATTCTCTCTTTCAATTCTTAAACATCCGGTGGTCACTTACTTTGTAGTAAACTATGCAATTCTTTCAATAAACATCTTTAAAATTAACCAATAAGTAAAACACCCTATCTTTAATTCACAATCAATCTCAAATCATTTACCATAGCCAAGAATTATTTATACCATGCTTCAAAAGATAAAATTTATCAATTTGTAACATGCAAAAATCAAAAGGGGTCATAACTAGAGAGGGAGTACAAATATTTATGCTCTTAATTCAACTTTCAAACTCCAAACGCATACATACATATATGTGTATTAAAATCAAATTTAAGGGAAGGAATCAACACCAAAACATATTTATCAAAAGAGTTCACAATGCATACTTTTAAATGTAATTCAAGAACCCTTCATAAATACATGATTTCCCAATATTCAAAACCTTATTAAAATAATTTCACTACACCCATGTAGTTTAGGAAAACCCCACGTACCTTATGTTCCTTAGATGAGGAATAGTGCCTTAATCTTGACACTTTTCTTAGGAAATTTTGGATTGAAAAGCTAGAATTCCTTGGATTCCTAGAGAAAAGAATTTTGAATTTCATTCTTGGGGAAAGGGGGGATTTGCATGAGTTTTTGATGATGAAAAGTGGGAAAATAATGCCCTTTGGGTGTTGTAACTCATCCCTTGGACGTTTGGAGATGAAAAGAAAGGACCAAAGATCCCCTTGAACCCTAAGAAGTTGAAAACAACGCGGGAATAGACCAAGCGATGCCCTATTTAGCCCGGGAAGTAGAGCCCATGGCGCCTCCTCTATACCGGTGCAATAACCCGGGTGGCGTGGGCATATTGCCTCCACTTACTGCCTCTCACAAAAATGGCTATAACATTGTGATCGGGTATCGGATTTAGGTAAAATCGGTATCGTTGAAAAGGTGATTCAAGTATCTATAATTTGGTGGGTATTGAAATGAAAATTTTCACTTATATCAAAAGTTATAGACCCTTGTAGAATAAAAAAACAGACTTTGGACGAATCAATAATTCTTAGCTCAACTTTGCTCTAGGTGGTTTCTATGAACATTTTTTACTTCGAAAGCACTTTCCAAACTAGGATAAAGATCAAGAAACATGAATTAAAATATGAATCATGGTATTAGAGTTTTCACATGTAGGAACGACGTTTGATTTCTATCTCTAAAATATGGGGTGTTATATTATCTCCCCCTTGGGATCATTCATCCCCGAATGATGGGTAGGATCTAGTTGAAGCTTGAAAAGCATAAAGTAAGGAACGTAACCTCACGTTGAATATTTTTTTCCTTGAGGGAATATGCAAAGGCATTAAAAGAGCTTCATGATAACACCCTAGTGAATCATATACGCACGAAGCGTGAGATTATAAGGATTGAGATAGAGATGACCTTGCATACGATTCATGATTATCACAACATATGGCATGAGTTTATTTTGTGATAATAGGCCTAATTTACATCGGTACAATCAAGAAATAAGATTTTGCAGAAGATAAGTATTAGAAGCATTCTTTACCTTCAAGGCACAATGAATCGACCTAAAACTTAGAGACACTGCTCAACCATGCCCCAACTAATAAATAACATACTTCATTATTTACAACTTATAATTCTCTTACAACACATCTAACCACAAGAGTTGGAGTCCCACTACATAGTAATTCCATATTGAAGCCTAACCCAATGTTAAAAGAATGCTATTTTTAAACTATAGGACCCTGTACTTTACATCATATTAAGAAATCACCTCACCTTATCACTATAGCCCACCAATCTCAAGTCTTAATTCAAGGAGTAATAACCACATGGCTCATTCGTTTGTGTTATGATCAATCAAAACATTCAAGCCTATCATTACTACACCTACTAACTGGCTCTCTCCTGTAAGACCAGCAAATTAAATCATTCTCACAAAGATTTTTGCTGCATATCTCCTTCCTAACTATTTCACGTAATGAAAGTTTATCTCCTTCTTTCCCTTTTTACCTATAATTTTATCTAAAGAAATCACATCAAATTTTTCATATTCAAGAACATCCACTCCCTCTACCCAAAATATTACTATGCTCCTACAACCACCATCATACTAACATACAGAGGGTCACTGAGGGACCCAATCATAAATATTATAAATAAGATTAACACTATTAGACTATAACTTATGCTTATTACAGTACTCGAGGAGGGACATTGTAATGCCCTAAATATAGTAACCAGAATGCTACACGGTGCTCATGACCCCAAAGGACCACAAGCTAACCTATGATTGATATTTGTACCTGTACACTAAATAGTATATGTATATAAATGTAGAAACATAAATTGAAAGGCTATAAGGTTCAATACTGAACATAATCTGAATAATAACAATGTCTGAATAAAATGGTATCATAATACAATAACAAAACTGAAATACTGAAGTTTAAATCTAGTCTGTAATCTAGTCTGAAAGCCTCTAACTATCTGAAGTAGGGAGTGGAAAGAACATGTCTCTAACTAACTCCTGACTACTGAAAGCTGAACTAAAATACTGAAGTAATTAAGTAGTAATCATGTCCTCGGAGAATGAGGACTTACTGCTAATTCTAACTACTAAAATTTGTAATGCTACTGCTACTCTAAAACTTATGCCTTTAAACCTATGGCGTAAATTAAAACACCATAGAGCGAATGCATCAGTACGACTGAATTTACTAAGTATATGAGTGAGGTAGGCTAAATGCAAAGGTTTATATACATAAACAATGCTGACTAATATGAATGTAAGAATACATACATGTATAAGTAACTGCAACTGAACTCATGGTAATACTGACTACTGAGTCTGAATACTGATAACATGAGTTTACTGACACTGAGAACTGAGTCACTAAATAGTGAGGAATTGATGCTGTATTACCAAATACTGAGGGGCTGATAATATATATATTACTGAAACATGAATGACTATTTCTGATAGTTCTGATTATGAAGAACTAGTCTGATTGACTGTATCTGATAGTCTTAAATTTGAGTACTGATATCATATGTGTACTGATAGCTAATATGACTGATATAACTAATAACATAGGTGATTATATCTAACAGTCCTAAATTTGATAGAACTATCTGAGCTCTGTATTGTATCTGAGTGGACTGTATCTAATAGCCCTGAAATCTGAAGAACTATCTAAGTTCTTTTATTAAGACTGAGTGACTGTATCTAACAGTCCTAAAATTTGTAAATAAAACTGTGGGAAGTAGTTATTTAACCGACATGCCCCACATATGCCATTATAGCTAAGCTGGGGTCCAATCTCATCCCTGACTGGAAGGGTGTCAATGCTGTGCCACTAGTAGAGACAACTATGTGTGACCCTTATATAATAGGTTGCTCTAATGAGAATGGTGGGAACCCTCATATAGCAAGTTAAGCCACCTCATTTAACCTTATTTAATAGGTTATAATGTCTCAACCTACAATGTCCATGTAGTTCTGGAGTACAAGGATGATTGCTAAGAATCACACCCTCAAAATAACAGGTGAGTTCCCATCCTTGGGCTCACTCGGTGCTAACTTCTACTCCCATCTGAATAGATTGATCATGATTAACTAAACTGTACATGGGCTAATTTTTCTAAGTTCTTTGACTGGGGGAATACTACTGATATCTGACAACGTGATTGAGTTTATGAGATTACTGAGATTAATGGGAATACTGAGGTTACTAAGATTATTAAGCACCGAGATCACTGATATTACTGAACTTCTGAGATTATTGAGATTTCTTACTTATCCTGAGTCACCTGACTGAGTGATTTCTGTGGATCATGTCTTGACTGAGGATATCATGAAAACATGACTTGGCGCTAGGAACATAGCTATATTTTTTAGGTACAAGTATCCCCAGGACATAATAGAAGGAAACTGACAATACTTGACATTCTTGTATAATTCATGATTTAAAACTTGATTCATGAGCTCTATGGATGGAAGTGATCCATGGATGAACACTACACATTTCTTAAATATTGATCCTAAAAGAGATCTAATGTTTCTTGAAGGTTCTTAAAGAAATGCTGAGGTTGTTCTTGATTTTTATTGACTAGGGTTTAACCCCTATTGGGAGAGAATGTTCCTGTTCTTGAGGAGAAAGAGAAAATAATGGGATAATAGCCTTCTCATGGATTTAATACCATGTTTAGAGTAAGGGAAAAATACCAAAATACCCCTATGAAATCACTTCCCAGTTGCTGAAATTATCAGCTGACGACCAAGGCTGATAATTCGTCAAATCTGTGATAGCCCGTCAGCCTGGGTCGTCACCTTGTAGCTGGAATTTTTGGGTTTTTGTCTAAGCCTGACAACATAGGCTAATAAGCCGTTATACTTATGATAAGTCGTTAGTTTATGTCGTCACTCATTTGCCAGGCGGACATGCTGGAGTAAAATGGGTATAACTTTTTGCTTCGATATCGAATTTTGGTGAAATTGTTATCGTTGGAAAGATAATTCAATTATATATCTATGGTGGATCATGAGATGAAAAATACATATTATAAAGAGAGATATGATCATTTGAAGTTGACTATAGCAATATCCTTTCCAAGAATTCAATCGGTAAGGAATGTTTTGATTCGTCCAATAGCTGGGAGTTATTTGAAGCCTTAATAGGCATCTAAATTACTCATAAAACTATAAAATAACCATGATGTACCATGCATGAGCTTGAATCATGGAGCTAATATTGTTTTGTATTTTTTTGGGTTATTACAATACTCCCCCTTGGGGACATTCGTCCTCGAATGAGACTGACTGAGATGGAAGAAAAGATCAATTGAAGTACATACAAGACATACACTACCAAAACATGATTTCATGACTGAAATAACTGAGGAGCTAAATATAACATACTGAACATGCATATCTGATGCCTGACTGAGTGTTCTGATGAATTGAGTGTCTCATAATGATAATGCATATCTGAAGCATGATTATATTCCTAAACTGATATATGAATGCATGGCTAAATATGCAAGGGTACTTAGTACCAAGTCTGAAATAAGGATCTGAGCATAAACTGAATACCTAGTCTATAATGGTAATTTGAACATAGAACTAAGTTCAAGAGTAACTGTTACGTAAACTTAAATGTACTGATGACCCTATGATTATTCTAGAAGTATGCATGAATTGGGGCCTGATAACATGACTATATATGAGACATGACACATAAACTAAATTTTGTGAACTGAACTGAGCCCCTAAATACATGGCTCACGACTGAGATTTGAACTTGAGGGTCAACTTATGAGTACTCCTTACTCCAAATTGAATTCATTATGTAAACAAAGAATGGGATGTTTAAGTCATGAAATTTTGGGGCTTCATAGTGTATCTCCCCTTGGGATGCTATGTCCCTTGAAGAATGCTAATTTGTCTGAGATACTGAGGAAAACTGAGGTAGTGTTCAAGGCACCCACGAACTGAATCGTGATTGAATGTTTGAGATCTAAAACTGAGTTGTGATACATGAACTAAGATGAGCTTGCACCTATCTGGTTGGTTCATCTTTGAATGGTTACATTCTTTTATGAGATTTCGGTTCAGGCGCATAGATGGGGACATAGAAATCGAACTGTGCGAATATGTCTGTATAAGATAGATGAGTATTAAAATCATAACCTGATTGAGATTTGATAAGATGAGTTGAGGCCTATGAACATCATCTAAGATGAAGTAACTAAGTTTCAGGCACTGCAACTGAGACTACTTAAAGATTTACGAGGTACTGAGCACGAATGCATAAATATACTAACTTATCTAATAAACTAAATAATTGACAACTGAATATTGGGCATGTGTGACTGGTCTATACTTAGTCTGAATAACTGGACTGAGACTAAAAGGTATTTACATAGGAGGTAAGGATGAACTGAGTAACATGAGATGACTGAGCATGGATTCATGAAGTCTATATTATTTGCTAATGTGAGACCAAGAATACTATATGATTTGGAAATATTCCATAGACTGGGGTATTGAAATACCTACAACCGAGTAACTGATAATTGTATGCTATAGTCAAGCAAGTCTGAAATTAAACTGAGTTTTCTGATTCGATTACGGAATTAAAGCTGACACTATAACCAAGACTGTAACTAAGATTCTTACTGGAACTGAATGCTGGGTTCTGATAACTGAATACTAATAACTAAGGTTCAGACTGATACTGAGATACTAAATTCTGGAATTGAACACTAATTACTTGGTACTGAATACTGAAACTATAACTGAAATAGCAACTGATTTTTTATAGTATATGATGGGGACTAACATAAGTCAAGGATCCACATATACATTCATACTCTGTACTTTCCCAACTCTTAAATACTACCTCTTGCTAGCCATTTACTTGCTTACTAACATGACATTCAAGCCTATCTTAATACATACATCCTCGTGTACAATAAGCATACAACAATCTTATCTTAACATAATGCATTTACTCTTTCCCATCTAAGCAACTGCTCATCACTACACTATTTCCACAAAGTGAGCTTACTGAAGGGTTAAATTAGGAGGACCTGAAGAATGAATACACACTGACTAAACTTAACACATGACTAAAACCTAAGAAATAGAATGTCAACAACATAGATTTACTAAAAAGTTATGAACTGAGGATATACATGACATAGTCTGAATTTATCTGATCAGTGGGGGCGTAGCATGAGTCATGGAGGTTAAGTATAATTGTAAAGCATGATATATGTACATAAGTCATGAACTGCATGACCTGGGGTTAGAGTTTTTGTGTTCATGAGACATGATTCATAATACTAAGTGAGCTAGAACTTCTTATGCGAGGACTGGAAGGGCACAAGATTCTATGAAAACCATGTGAATATAAGTTGTGTTCGTAGAACTGAGATATGAAACATGTGTAGGCATTATGCTGACTGAAGTACAAAACTTGTACTGAGATAAGGATGGATCGGGAATCATCTTCCCTTATTTCTTTTTCTATTCATACTAGCACTACTATTGGAATTCTGAGAGCCTGACTTGGTTACTTGATCTATCATCTCCCTCTTAACTTTAAGCCATCCTCTTAAGTCTGTGAATACTTTAGTAAGCTCTGGACTGAACCGCAATTATCACCACATACTTACACTCTATTTGACATATGCTTGCCTTTATAAACACATTATCTGCTACTATTTCCTCATATACTACTAATATCATATTCCTAATTCACATCCATCTCTACACACTTAATTTCAAATCAATAGTTTTAATTTCTTACTTGCACTGTTCAAGCCTACTGAATCACTTTGGTACAACTATCCCTAGGAATACATAATTAGTTCATTCTGGGTGATATTATCCCAACTCTACTACTGCGAAACTCCTGGGTTCATCCTTTTAACTCTAGGTATATGCTATCATATGATTCTGAGAAGGGATCTAATGACATATCTAAATTCAGGTTCAAGAATGAGTTCTCATGTTCATGAATGAAATTTCTATAACTTTTGGACAGAACTGGACTGATGGGATACTTTGAGTCTGTAATCAGTCCCATAACTGACTGTAGGGACTGTCTAAGAAATCTCTATCTCTAAGACTTGAGCTTCACTATTTTTGATACCTTAAAAGTAAGGTGGAGTTGACATGAGTGGAGCATGATGAGAATCTACATGAGTAGAAAAATCTGAGACATAAAAGAAAGGGAACTATTCCTAAAACATCGCATAGACTCCTGCGCATAAGTGTGTTGCACAACACACCCATGTACAAGACTCTACTAGATACGGCTTTCAAACTTCTTAGGACACTATTTAACCTTAGGCTCTGATACCAAGTTTGTAACTCCCTGAAACTGGTACCCGAAATGCTACATAGTGCTCATGACCCCGAAGGACCACAAGCTAACCCATGCCTAATATCTGTACTTGTACACTGCATAATATATGTATATAAATGTCTAAACATAAACTAATCCGAATAATAGCAATGTATAAATAAAGTGGTATCACAATACCAAAACAAAATAGAAATACTGAAGTCTGAATCTAGTTTTAAAGACTCTAACTGTCTGAAGTAGAGAGTGGAAGGAACATGTCTCCAACTAACTCCTGAATACTGAAAACGGTCAGGAAATGTATAATTTGGATTGGAATCCCAGGATTGAGAGACAGATATTCGTTCGGTCTGATATTTGATCATTTGTCACTCACTCACTTCTTTTTGCATTGGATCAAATCAATTAGATGAGTCACTAGGTACGGATTATCTTATTGGCTGCTCCAAACTAAAATATGAAAGTAATTAAGTAGTAATCATGTCTTCGGAGAATGAGAACTCACTGCTAATTCTGACGGCTGAAATCTATAATGTTACTACTGCTTTGAAACTCGTGCCTCTAAACCTATGGCGAAAAATAAAACACCATAGCACGAATGCATCAGTACAACTGAGTATACTGAGTAT
The DNA here is from genome assembly GCF_002878395.1 of Capsicum annuum. NCBI lineage: Eukaryota > Viridiplantae > Streptophyta > Magnoliopsida > Solanales > Solanaceae > Capsicum > Capsicum annuum. Next base: position 41,267,401 of record NC_061121.1, read on the forward strand.
ACAAGTGAGGTAGGCCAAATACAAAAGGTTATATGCATAAACAATGATGATTGATATGAACCTGAGAATACATACAGGCATAAGTAACTATAACTGATATCGTGGTAAAACTAACTACTGAGTCTGAATACTGATAACATGAGTTTACTTATACCGAGAACTAAGTCACTGAATAGTGAGGAATTGATATTGTATTGCCAAATACTGACGGACTGATAATATATATATATATATATTGATGATACATGAATGACTGGTTCTGATACTTCTGATTCTGATGAACTAGTCTGATTAACTGTATCTGACAGTCCTGAATCTGACTACTGATAACATATGCGTACTGATACCTAACATAACTGATATAACTGATAACATGGGTGATTATATCTAACAGTCCTAAATTTGATAGAACTATCTGAGCTCTGTATTGTATCTGAATGGACTGTATCTAATAGCCTTGAAATCTGAAGAACTATCTAAGTTCTTTTATTAAGACTGGGTGACTGTATCTAACAGTCCTAAAATTTGTAAATGAAACTGTGGGAAGTAGTTATTTAACCGACATGCTCCATATATGCCATTATAGCTAAGCTGGGGTCCAATCTCATCCCTGACTAGAAGGGTGTCAATACTGTGCCACTAGTAGAGACAACTGTGTGTGACCCTTATATAATAGGTTGCTCTAACGAGAATGGTGGGAACCCTCATATAGCAGGTTAAGCCACCTCATTTAACCTTATTTAATAGGTTATAATGTCTCAACCTACAATGTCCACGTAGTTCTAGAGTACAAGGATGATTGCTAAGAATCACACCCTCAAAATAACAGGTGAGTTCCCATCCTTGGGCTCACTCGGTGCTAACTTCTACTCCCATCTGAATAGATTGATCATGATTAACTAAACTGTACATGGGCTAATTTTACTGAGTTCTTTGACTGGGGGAATACTACTGATATCTGACAACATGATTGATTTTATGAGATTACTGAGATTAATGGGAATACTGAGGTTACTAAGATTATTGAGCACCGAGATCACTGATATTGCTGAACTTCTGAGATCACTGAGATTACTGAGATTACTAAGATTTCTGAGATTTCTGAGTTTTCCTGAGTCACCTGACTAATTGAGTTCTATGGATTATGACTTAATTGAGGATATCATGGAAACATGACTTCACACAGCTATATTTTTAAGGTAAAAGTACCCCCAGGACTCGGTAGAAGGAAACTGACAATACTTTATATTCTTGAATACAAGACCAACAACAATAGTTCATACTACAATATTTGGGGTTAACTCATGTGGTACTTCATAATCATTATCTTGTACATAACATGGAATCCATATAGACACACTATGAATCCATTCACCAATCATCATGTACATTCCATTAACACATATATTGCACAAAAATGACATTTGAGCCCTTTGAACATAATAGACTAGCATGCATTTATCATATAGTTTACCCCTAAGCTATATTACATGATTTTATCACTCTAGGCATTTTATCAAACACCTTACATGCACAACTTTGGGCATAGGTATACTTATCAATTTAACAATCTTAAGCCACCCAAGTTCATGGATTTCAACTAACATGCTCACATACTTCATAAAAATACATCAAGACACCATCTTGAAAACCAAATAACAACGATCAACATAAATATAATCATACCACAAAATGATAATCACAATTCATGATTTAAAACTTGATTCTTGAGCTCCATGGATGGAAGGGATCTATGGATGAACACTACACATACCTTAAAGCTTGATCTTGAAAGAGATCTAATGTTTCTTAAAGAATCTTGAAGAAATCCTGAGGTTGTTCTTGATTTTTCTTAACTAGGGTTTAACCCCTTTTGGGAGATAATGTTCCTATTATTGAGGAGAATGAGAAAATAATAGGATAATAGCCTTCTCAGGGCTTTAATACCGTGTTTAGAGTGAGGGGAAAATACTGAAATACTCCTACAAAATCACTTCCCAGTTACTAAAATTATCAGCTAATGACCAAGGCTGATAAGCTGTCAGATCTGTGATAGCCCGTCAGCCCAGGTCGTCACCTGGGAGCTGGAATTTTTGGATTTCTATCTAAGCCTGACGACATGGGCTGATAAGCCGTCAGACTTGTGATAAGTCGTCAGCTCATGTCGTCAGTCATTTACCAGGCAGACATGTTGGAGTAAAATGGGTATAACTTTTTGATCCGATATCGGATTATGGGGAAATTGAAATCATTGGAAAGCTAATTCAATTATATATCTGTTGGAAGGTCATGAGCTCAAAAATTCATAGTATAACGAGAGATATGCTCATTTGAAGTTGACTATAGCAATATCCTTTCCAATAATTCAATCGGTAAGGAATGTTTTGATTCATCCGATAGATGGGAGTTATTCTAAGCGTTAAATACATCTAAATTACTCATAAAACTATAAAAGAAGCATGATGTACCATGCATATGCTTGAAGCATGCTCTAATATTGGTTTGGATTTTTTCGGGGTATCACAGACATGAGGTGAAGATACGGCTCAATATGCACAAAATGCTTCATATATCAAGTGTCTGGATCATGAGTAGAGAGTCGTTCAGCATAAACACAACACAGCATGAGTGTTTAGGAAATACCCCGGTGAAAACCATGGGTCCACATTTCATGAGTCGTGTAACATAAGTTTGGAATTTATGAAGTCAATGATTGAGCTAAGGATTGATACTTGAAGTTATCGCTTCTCATTTCAAAGATGAGATAGTCAGAAGTTTTCATGAACCTTATTACTTTAACTAGTACAACAACAACAACAATAACAAACCCAGTGTATTCCCACAAAGTGTGGTCTGGTGAGGGTAAAGTATACGCAGTCCATACCGCTACCTCCAAAGAAGTAGAGAAGTTGTTTTCGATAGACCCCCGGCTCAAGATAAGGAATAATAAACAAAAGTGTAATGAAACATGAAGAAAGATGGATGGCATCACATTAAAAGAATTAATACATATATATATAAATCAAAGCAGTATGAGATAAGGTAACCAAGTGCAATGTGCAATAAGAGATAAGAAATAGGGCATTCGAAAAATGACACCCACCTAGTAGTAACAAAAACTCACAGGCCAAAGACACCCTCCACACCTAATCCATCCTGACTAGGAGCTCTTACCTAAGGACACAGTCCTAGGATTAGTAACCTGGCTATACCAGGGCTCTTCTAACTACTAGCTATAGCCCACGCACACAACCTATCCTTGTACCCTTATCCGCGACCTCCACACCTTCCTATCTAGGGTCATGTCCTCAGTAAGATGAAGATTTTCCATATTATGTCTAATCACATCCCTCTAGTACTTCTTTAAGCTATCTCTCCTCCTCCTGAAGCTATCCAATGCTAGCCTCTCACTCCTCCGAACTGTGGCATCCATACCCCATACCCCTCCTCATCACATGTCCAAACCATCTCAGCCTTCCTTCTTACATCTTGTCCTCCACCGAAGCCACTCCCACCTTCTCCGAGATTGTCTCATTCCTAACTCTATCCACTCTAGTAAGTCCACACATCCAACGCAACATTCTGATTTGTGCAACTTTTATTCTTTGAATGTAGGAGTTCTTGAATGGCCAACACTCTGCTCCATAGAGCATAGCTAGACGGACTGCCACTCTGTGGGATTTACCTTTAAGCTTAACTGGGACCTTCTTATCATACAACACTCCCGAGGCAAGCCTTCACTTTATCCAACTTGCTCCAATACGATTAGAAATATCCTTATCTATCTTACCATTCCCTTGAATCAAAGACCCAAGATACTTAAAACTATCCCTCTTACAAACATCTTGGGAATCCAACCTCACCACCACATCTTTCTCCTTCCTCAAGTCACTAAACTTGTATTCCATATATTCCGTCTTGGACCTACTTAACCTGAGCCCTTTAGATTCAAGGGTTTGCTTCCAAACCTCTAATTTTTCATTTACCCCTCCTCGCGTCTCATCAATCAACACTCCATCGTGCACAAACAACATACATCAAGGTACCTCCCCTGAATACTTTGCATTCGAGTCTTCCCTCTATCGTACATGTCCTTAATATCTCTAATGTACACCATCGAGAACCCTATTGCCTCTAAAAATCTCCAAAGAACCTCCCTAGGGACTTTGTCATACGCCTTCTCTAAGTCTATTAACACCATGTGCAAATCCCTTTTTCTTTCTCTATACTGCTCCACCAATCTCCTTACCAGGGGGATTGCATCCATCGTTGAACGACCAGGCATGAAACCAAACTGATTTTCTACAATAGACACGAGCTTCCTCAATCTCCGCTCAACCACCCACTCCTAAATCTTCATAGTATGGCTCTATAGATTGATACCTCTATAGTTGCTGCAACTCTGAATGTTGCCCTTGTTTTTATACAATGGAATCCTCGTACTCCACCTCCAAGCCTCAGGCATTCTCGCCGTCTTGAAAATGTTGTTCAACAAATCAGCCAACCACATTAAACCTGTCCTACCTTCAAACTTCCAAAAATCCACCAGAATCTCATCAGGCTCTGTCGCCCTTCCTCTCTGCATTTTGCGAATAGCATCTCTAAGCTCCTCAATCGTAAAACATCTATAATAACTAAAATCACGTCTATCCTCTGAGAGCTCTAGCTCTCCTAAGTCAATGGCTCTGTCCCCTCCTCATTCAAAAGCCTCTAAAAATACTCCTACCATCTCTTCTTAATTTGGACATACTCCACCAAAACTCTACTTTAGCTAGTCCTGACGTAAAATAAATCAGAAACATATAGAAAACATGATTTATTAAAACTAACCATGATATGAGACATGGATCTTACGGGTCATAAGGAACATAGTATAGAACTTGAATACAAAAGGCATTGGTAGAATAACCTCTTAAATTGAAGTAGGAGGGTTTGCTTGAATAGGAGTAGATTTATCACAACTCTTCCCTGCAATTTGCTACCTTGAGGAAATTCAAGAACTATCGTAACTTATTATCTCCCCTTTAGATCAAAGTCATAATCCTAGACTTAGTATATAACCTCTCACTAAATCTATCAGCACAACACTCAGCACAATGGGGTTTCATCATATACATAAACACTAAACTCTCCCAGATAAATTATACTATGAAAGCCTTGCTTTCCGAAAATACTTCTCTTAACTTTCGCTAGTATCCACTGCCCTCATCGTACAACTCACACTCTCATGAGCATACATATCCACACCCCCTTATCATATAAAGATCCATTTTCCACTACTTAACAAACTCACATTAAACCTCTAATCATATAACTTACAACTTGATAAATTTTTTAAAACTACAGCAAAGGCGCATATTGCCTACCTATATTTTCTCAATTCAACTATAAAGAACACCATACAACAACTCCTTAGTCTTTCCCAAACATCTTCATACTACAAATTCAAGAACACAGACTAGGAACACGAAACATCTATACTAATAAAACTTTATCTAACAACATACAACCTGGGGGGTTCACCTTAGTCTTATATACCCACATTCTTATCCACTTAATGACTCAACCATAATTTATCGTTCTAACACTAATCATATGTATATAAATATATCATAACTATCCGTTCCTTTATCTATAAGTTGCCAACCTAGGCTATTTCACACATCGAATCAAGCCTACTATTTACTCCCACAAACATGTGTCATTAATCTTAAGCTTCTATTTTTACCACTACACTCCACATCTAAAGTTCAACCCTATTTTCTAACAACACCAATCATATAACACCGATGAACCAGGTCACATACTATACTATTAAATCAAATTGGGGTATCAACCCAACTGCATCATTTCAATTAACTACTACCTACAATCACAACCCCTCCATGACATTACTACTATACCTCAAAATCTACTAGTCACCTCCTCACATGTAGTACTAGTTTACAACTACTAAAGAAAAGAAAGTCAAGGGGGTAAAGTCACATAATAGACATAGTAAACCCTAGTCTTATGTTATAACCCATTACAATCTTACCTACATATTCCACTTTCTCACATCATAGTTACTTACCCATGCATATATCACAATAAATAAGCAAACTACCCCTCAAGGGTTATACAACTAAAACTACTTATTTATGTAAAAGTCACCCTCACTCTGGCCTCTAGACTTGTGACTTCATATAACTAACTTTAGGATCACCTTACTACTAGTAGGGTATGGCACCTTAGCACATACTATAACTCAGGTGGAAATATTATTCCAATATTCTGGCATATATCACTAAACTTAAACATGACATCCGTAACAAGAATTTTAAAAGGGACTAAATACACTTCATACCTCAAGCTCAAACGTACGATTGATATAGATAGGGGTATAACCTTAAATCAACATACTTTAAATCACTCATGGACTCCTCCCAAGTCCTTGTGCGATTTTCACAATATTTTATGACTCAATTAGAAGGGACCACCTCATTTAGACTCTAAGATTCTGCACTTGAATTGACTCGACAATGAGACATAGATAATAAAATTAGAGTAAAGAAGGAATTTGGATAACTTCTAAATGAACAACACAATGGCAAAATCTAGAATATGAAGAATAGTGAAACATTCCTAAATACCTAGTAGCTTCCCCCTTATAAGTGTGGCACATTACACACCCATAAATAGGACTCTACTCGATGAGATTTGCAGACACCCTAGGATCATGAACCATGCTCTAATACTAAGTTTGTTATCACCCAAGCCAAGGCCCTGTCCGCAATGAGCATCTCAAACTATGAAGGCTCAGGCGTCCCTTTATCTCTGGCAATCATGCACAATATTCATATAATATAAAGAAATTCACAAAATTATCGTACGGAAACATGGTCATTCTCATAATTCAACTAAACAATTCAAAAAAAAATTCTTAACATTCAAAACACATGACACCCGTCTACGAAATCTCTAACAATGCAAGAACTAATCTATGTCTAAAACTGGGAAAAGGCCCCCAGTCGGACCATGATACAAAAATAAAATAGTAGTGTCTGATAACCAAGTCCTTCCAAAATAAGGGAGGCTTAGCAACTATGAACTTTGGAATATCAATCTACTACTTAGCGGGACCCCGGGACTCTGCCTCAGATCCTAAAATATAGGGGGATCAATACAGATGTACTGGTACGCAGAATTATCCAAAATAGCATAGTTTTATTCAACATAAGTAAGAGTAATTTATAAATCAAACAAATACATATTACATACAAAATAGGAAAAACATCTTGGCATACTTTAAAAACTTTGAAACAATTCTTTCAAAACATGATTCACTCTTTCTCTTACTTTTGAGCTAGATGGTACAACCTACAATTCTAGTACCCATGGGATATATAGGTCCTCCATTAACTTATCCACCAAGCCTCAACATCCAAGTTTGCCGTAAGGATAGAGGTCCTATATACTCGTCTAGTATACCAGTGTCTCAAGGACAAGTACACATTGTCCTTAGCCAATTATTTCACCCGAATAGGTCAAACTCAGTTTTCTGCAATGATCCCTTACACTTAAATGCCTTCTTTGGGTAACCTTTTAACTCTCTTTAACCCATTTTTAACATTTTAAATCATACATCTTTCTGAAAAGTGGTCTAATATCTGAAAACTTTCTGTAGTAAAGTCTAGTCAAAGTCTATTATGGCATTTGTCTGATTTGGTATAATCATACAAAAACTTGCAAGTTATATAAGCAATACAATATAATATGATAATCTTTGAATTCAAAACATAATGTTTGAACCACTAAATCATTCAAGCAGTACAAGAGAATTAGTATTTCAAAATTAATGGAAACATATGCAAGAATTCTCTCTTTCAATTCGTAAACATGTGGTGGTCTCTTACTTTATAGTAAAACATGAAATTATTTGAATAAACATATTTAACATTAACCAAAAAATAACACACCCTCTCTTTAATTCATAATCAATCTCAAATCATTTAACCATAGCCAAAAAATATTTACACCATGCTTCAAAAGGTGAAATTTATCAATTTGTAACATGTGAAAATTAAAAGGGGTCATAAATAGAGAGGGAGTACAAATATTCATTCTCTCAATTTAACTTTCAAACTCCAAATGCATACATACATATATGTGAACAAAAATCAAATTTAAGGGAAGGCCTCAAGACCAAAACATTATTATCCAAAAGAGTTCACAGTGGATACTTTTAAATGTAATTTAAGAGCCCTTCATAAATACATGATTTCTCAACATTCAAAACCTTATTAAAATGATTTCAACACACCCGTGTAGTTTAGGAAAACCTCACATACCTTATGTTCCTTAGATGAGGAATCGAACCTTAATCTTGACATTTTTCTTGGGAAATTTGAGATTTAAAGGCTTGAATTCCTTGTATTCTTGGAGAAAAGGATTTTGGATTTCGTTATTGGGAAAGGGAGGGTTTGCGTTAGGTTTGATGAAAAATGGGTAAATAATTCCATTTTAGTGTTGTAACTCGTCCCTTGGACATTTGGGGTTGAGGGAAAATAACCAAAGTACCCCTTGACCCTTAAGAGGTAGAAAACAGCAGAGGAATGGACTAGGCGGCTTCCCATTTAGCCTGGGGGAGTAGAGTCCACAGTTCCTCCTCTATCCCGGTGTAATAACTTGGGTGGAGGGGGTATATCGCCTTTACTTACTGCCTCTCACAAAAATGACTATAATTTTTCACTCGGGTATCAGATTTAGGTAAAATTGGTACCACTGAAAGCTGATTCTATTATCTACAGTTTGGTGGGTATTAAGATAAAAAATTACATGTATATCAAAAGTCTTACATGTTCAAAGTAGACCCTTATAGAATCAAATACCAAAATTTGGATAAATCAAAGATTCTTAGCTCAACATTGCTCTAGATGGGTTCTATGAACATTTTTCACTTTGAAAGCACTTCCTAAACTAGGATAAAGATCATGAAACATGAATCAAAATATGAATCATGGTATTAGAGTTTTCACACTTAGGAATGACGGTTTGATTTCTAGCTCTAAAATGCGGGGTGTTACAGAGTCACTTCACATTCATTCTTTTCAAGTGTAAAGCTCATATCTAGAGGAGTCTTGGCAATATTAAAGCTTAAATATTTGGACTTTTCAAGTACCTTTTCAATGTAATGAGACTGTAACAATACTAATCCTTATGGAGTTCTATGAACTCTTATTCCTAAGTTCACACCAGCAGCTCTAAGGTCTTACATATCAAACATGCCCTCAATCCTTCATTTCATAGTAATTATGTCAGAAATATCTCTACTTATGATTAATATATCATCCACATACAAATAAACAATAACTTTGATTTTTGAAATGTCTTCAAAATAACACATTTATCTCATTCATTTATCTTGAAGCTATTTTCCTACATAGTTTGGTCAAACTTTGAATGCCACTCTTTGGATGCTTGTTTTAGTCCATAAATTGACTTAGCAAGTTTGCACACTTTCCATTATTTACCAGAAACCACAAAAACCTTTGGTTGTTCTGTGTAAATTACTTCCTCTAATTCTCCATATAAAAATGTTGCTTTTACATATGTTTGATGGATTTCAAGACCATCTACCTCCGATAATGCAGCAAATATTTGAATGGATGTTATCTTTATTACTGGTGAGTATGTATCGAAATAATTAAGGCCTTATTTTTGTCTAAAGTCATTCACAATAAGCCTTGCCTTGTATTTGTCAATAGTACCATTAATTTTTATTTTCTTTTGAAGATCCATTTAGAATCTAAAGATTTATTTCTTCGAGGAAGATAAATCAACTCCTAAGTGTGGTTTCTTAAAACTAAATAATCTCACTATTGACTACCTCTTTCCAAAAGGATTAGTCCAAAGATGACATTGCTTCTTCAAACTTGTGAGGTTTATTTCAAGAATAAATATTACAAAATCTGATTTGAAAGGAGTTGAGGTTTTTTGACTATACTATGCTTTAGATTCTCATCATTAAGTACATTCTCCTTTGGTTCATCTCGAAGTCGTTTAAACCCTCCACTAGATAGCTCATGTCCAGATTTGTACGAAGAAATATGTACAAAGAACTCAGCATAATTTGACTCAATTACCATATTTTCATAAACATCTGGATGTTTGAATGTATGAACCAAAAATCAGCATGCTATACTATTTGTAGAATATCCAATTAACATACAGTCCATAGTCTTAGGTCTTATTTTACCTTTCTAGGCATAGAAACTTGAACTTTATCTAGACACCCTCACACTTTAAAATATTTCAAGTTGGGTTTTATTTTTTCTATTTTTCATACAGAATTTAGTGTGCCTTGGAATGGTACTTTATGGAGTATTTGGTTTGCTATCAGGACAGCTTTCCCCCATAAGTTGTGGTAAACCTAAACTTATGAGTAAGGTATTTATCATTTCATTTAACGTTTAATTTTTCATTCCTCAATCTCATTTGATTTAGGAGAAACAGGGTAGTAGTTTGATGAACAATTTCATTTTCTAACCATATCTTCCCAAAAGGGGATTCATACTTTCCATCTCTATCGCTTCTTACCATTTTGATCTTTTTATCGAACTGATTTTCAACTTTAATTTTATATGGCCTCAACTCATCTATTGCTTCATCCTTATTATTTACCAAATAAAAATAACAGTATCTAGTGCAATCATCAATAAATGATATGAAATATTTTTTCCCACCAAATGATGGTACTGACTTCATATCGTAAATGTTGGTGTGGATTAAGTTTAAGGTTTATACGAATGTTTAGCATACTTAGATTCTACACATATTTTACACTTTGATTTATTGCACTTAAAGTTGCGCAAAACTTCTAAATTAATCAGATTTTGCAAGGGTTTGTAATTGACATATCCTAAAGGTTCATACCATAATTCATTTGACCCAAGTAAGTAAGAAGATATAGAAATTTTATTGATTTCAACATTTATTATATTGATTATAAATAGGCCCTCGGGGAGGTAGCCTTTACCTACATACACTTTTCTTTTACTAATTACAATTTTGTCAAAAGTAAATGTACATTTGAATCCATTCTTAGTTAGAAGTGAAGTAGAAATTAAGTTCTTTTGCAACACTAGAACATGAAGGGCATTGTTTAGTATCACCACTTTGCCTGATATCTTCTTCAAGCAAATATTGCATGTTCCTTCAACTTTTGTTGTAGCAGAGTTAGCTATAAATATCTCTTATCAGCTTGAGTAAAGCATACAATGCAAATAATTTCTTGTTGGCATATACGTGGCGGGTGGTACCTAAATCAATCCACCACACTCTAGGATTTCCAACCAAATTCTACTCTAAAATCATAGAACATATATCGTCCACATCATCTTTGGATTCAGCCATATTGGCTTGATCCTTTTTCTAACTCTTTTTGAGAGTTTGACAATCTGCCAACTTTGACCAACTTTGTCAAAGTTAAAGCAATTTCCTTAGAATTTCTTCTTCGGAGGATTAGTTTTTGTCCTGATGCTTTCTTTCTTTTCTTTAATTTATTAGGGTCATCCTCCATAATATTTGCTTCACTAATTGCAGAATTCCTTCAAGACCACTTTTTGGCTGCTTTGTTGTTATCTTAAATCCGTAACCTCAAAATGAGATTTTCAAAAGACATCTCCTTTCACTTGTCATTCAAGTAGTTTTTGAAGTCTTTTCACAATGGTGGTAACTTCTCGATTATAGCAGCTACTTGAAAAGCATCATCTATAGTCAAACCTACATCAAGGGTTATATGATTATTAAGAACAAAATTAATATGTTCAATAAAGGTATTTACTAGTTTTATACCTTCTGCTAAGAGATCATGGATGCTTACTTACAGTTCTTGAACTTGGGTGATGACAGTCGTTTCGTCTATCATCTTAAATTCCAAAAATCTTGCAATAATGAATTTTTTCATTCCTGCATCTTCAAATTTGTATTTATTTTTCAAAGAATCTTATAGTTCCTTAGAGTTCCTCATATCGATGTACGCATTTTACAGATCATCTTGAAGGTCACTCAATATATAGTTCTTACACAAGAAATTTGAGTGCTTTCAAGCTTCAGTTATGATAAAGTGTTCCTTTTTCAGTATTTTCTTTGACAACTATGGTATGTTTTTTGTGATGAATCTTTGAAGAGTTAATGTAGTCAATTAAAAGAACATCTTTTCCTGCCACCTTTTAAAATCAACACCAGAAAACTTTTTGGGTTTTTCCACCGGTGCCATGGCAGGTGCAGCATTCGAACGACTTGAAGTAGCAATATTTTTTGTTGGGACATTTGTCATTCCATCATTAACTTGATTTGTAACAGTTATTTTTGCTATCACAAAGATACAACCAATTTAGTATGTCCAAATACTAACTATAAAGTTTAAAACTTTAAATAACAACTTATTTCTAGTTTAACAATGATGTTTTATGTTCTTCCAATCGTCAACTAATTGATGAAGTTCTTATATCTTCAAATCACTATAAAATTCAGACAGAGTAAAAATCAAAAAGTTGTAATCTCAAAAAATCCAAAAATACATATTACAATAAAATTCTTAAGATTGTTATTTTTTGGATACAAAATCTATATTTAATAATATGAACTTCAACAATAAGTCCAAGAATAACTTCAAGAACTAAAAACAAATTTCAACAACTCCAAACACAAGTTCAAAAGATATATGAACTATCAAATGAAGTTTCTACTATATTTCCGGAAAAATAGTAAAACCAACTTAAAGAAAGTAAGACAAAGGCAGAAAAAGATAGAATCAAGTTCATCAAATTCACGCATAAAATTATTCACTTCGGAAAGCAGTGGTACCTCATATATTTTTCAACTTAAATTTCATACCTTTACGTGAGGAAAATTTAGAGATGTTGCTTGAGTAAGAAAGAAATAGTTCATGAAATAATGCACTATTTTCAAAACATAAATTTCATATCTTTAACTGAGGAGAATTTTAGAGATGATGCTTCAAAAAGGAAGCAATACTTCACCAGAAGGTAGCATTTGACACAAATCGGAATGTTCTAACAACGATGACGCAAGGCATTTCGTGTTCTTGCCTCACTATCCACATGAAGGAATGCTTCTCAATATATGCATAAGATATTTCCTTTCTCCCACCAATGTTGGAGAACTTTACTTCCTTAATTTGAAAACTCACTTCACTTTTTCCTTCATTTTCATTCACATATTCACTTAGAACCCAACAAAAACAACCTTCAACCACTTTGTATCAAGCACATAAATTTGGCAATACACTTTTCATCAGAACCAATATATGAATCTTTTCATGCTGAATTGTTTGGTTACTTCCATCCGAGGACCTTGCTGGTGACAGTGAATTCAGATGCCCTAAACATAACTTTGTTCAAGGTATACTACAATTTTATTATGAATTCATTCTACACCTTAATAATTTCCCTTCTTCATTTTTTCTCGTTTTTCCATTGAACTTATGTTTGAATTTGTAGGTCTTATTGAAAGTGCTGGAAGGTTGGAACAGATGATGTACCAAATGTTATAAATGTAGTAATTAAATGTCTGGGCACAGTTTCTTGAAAGGTTTTACAATACTTGAAACACCTACATTTGAAAGACAAGGAAGGGCAACCTGGTACAATAGTTCCCCGCTATGCATGGGATCCGGCAATGGGTCGGACCCAAGGGTGTATTTTACATAGCCTTAGCCAACTTTTCTACAATTACAAAACAAGGCACTCATCAAGTTAACTTCGAGTTCCAATGGTAATTCTCATAACAAATAATGTTTTTTTTCTTCTCTATTTAATAACAATGCCAATTAAATTTTACAATATGCAGATTAGTAACTTTTTCATAAAAACCTAGAAGTTGGTCATATTTATTTATACAGGTGAATTAATCAATAAGCTTGTAGCTGTAATACAGGTATAAATGGATCAGAATCGCATCTATGCAAGGGTAGTTCTATGTTGGTGGAACACAGTATTGGTGGCAAGTTACAAATTGAGCCAAATTTAGGAGGGTTTCCCTTAGTATTACAATATGTATTAAGAAACTAAACAACCCTGTTATCTTTTGCCTTGTGTTTGTGTGCAATTTTTTGATGTGTCATAGGATCTGTATGATTTAGTCCTCCTTGAGTATTTGATACATGAAATTGGTGATTATTTCATAATATGTATTCCTTACTAATGAGTGACGCATTTTTACTTTCACTTTTGGTCAAAAGAGAGCATATATTTGGAACGAATGAAACAAGAGATACTATATGTAATATGGATTTTAGCACAGCGTTTGTGCCAATGATGAATAATATTTGTTACCTTCCAAAAAAGAAAGTTTTTGGGGGAGAATAAAACATTGGAATAAAGAGTGTGTTGGCCGTATAAATTGGTAAAATGGATAGAACATGCAACCTTTTCGATATAGTAGTCAATGTCACGATTTTCTCATTAGAGCCAAGTGAAATGGAGAATCGGGTCGACTTTATAAAATATTTTCTCAAAAGAAAATACTTGTTATGCTAGATCATGTTTGGTTGTCCTCGTCTCTGAGAATTCCTTTTAGAATTGAGCACAAGTATTGCCAGATTATGATCATTACAGACGTGTAGGTGTTTTAAGGAATATGGGTGCAAAGAAGATCCTATTATGGCTCTGGAAGCAGGGGTAGCTCAAGGGAAAGGGTGGTAAAGCCCTTGCTTTAGGCTCTAAACTTTCAAGGGCTCAAAAATTTTAATTGTTAATTTTGAGATTTTATTTTCTTTTTGACAATATTGAATATAGTAAAAAAAAAAAGCTAACATCATTCAATAGAAATATTTTGGAACTTTGAATTAAACTACTTAAATCTTTATCTATAATTTTATATCTACATCTACAATATATAAACTATAATCTATAATCTATACTACCTTAAAAGCACCAACTCGAAAAACTTAAAGTAAAATTACTAAAATGTCCCCGCTTATTTAATTAAAATAAACTTATTTAAATTTGAAAATTACCCCAGCCTATTTATGTTTAATTATATTTTTCAATCCTACATCTGCACATGCTATAAAATCCGAAAGAGGCACCAACCAAATGACTTTAGGACGCATTGCTTCAACGAGCACGTATCATCTTTTTATAAAGCAGAAGTATCATGGAAGTACTGTCATGACCTGATTTACAATTCATGATGGCACCTACTAAAATCCACCAGTAAGTAAGCCGACACTGTAACCCAGAGCTAAGGCAATGGGTTACTTTGGTAGAAACGTTCAACATATGGACCAAATATACAAACACAATTATAAACACAATATTCTAATAAAGTAGAGAATCCATAACATGAATACAAATTCCACAACTTGTTGATATCAATACAAGAGCATCTAAGTTCAACGATAGAAAATACAACTCAAAGTTTAAATAGTCTTATACATTATCTCGAATACAAAAGACTGAATAAAGATATGAGGGAAATGGGCAAATCAAAACTCAAAGAGCTCACCTATCTCCAGAAGATCAACACTGCACGTACTCAACTCAGCGAAGGCAACTAGTACTCGGGTCTACACCAAAAAGGTACAGAAGTGTAGTATGAGTACCATCGGTCGACTGAGCTAAATCATGTTATAAAGTAAGACAATATCTCTAAGTCAAGGTACAAAATCAAACATGAATCATCTTCTTCATCACTGTATATAATCAATAATCAAACAGGAACAATACTATAACATATTCATTTGTCATGCACCAATACCATTATACATAAGAGGCAAATTCTCTAAAACATAAAGCATCACTAATACAATAATAATAGCTTTAAGACCAAGATGATATACAAATATTTATTAAGCATAAGTAAAAGAATCCACCTCGACATCTCATACCACCGGGGAGTACACCCAAAAGAACATAAAGTAAAGAAACTCATCACTATATCCCATACCACCAGAGAGTACACTAAATAATCAAATCACCAAGTATAAAATCATATAACCAACTCATGAATATCCATAATTTACCACTTTCGCACAAACGGGCATTGCCAAGTTTATGATCATCAAAAATTACCACCATTAAATTAACATATATCAAGTACCCATGATCATACTCATAAAGCTATTTGGATATCTAACCCATCAATATACTATATCTACTAATTTACAATAACCTAAATGCTCTTTACCAAGTTACTAATCCACTAGTCATTAGGACCTTCATTTATTAGCCCAACCATTTTATAGAGATTTCCTCATTCAAGAAATAGAAGCTAATTATCATTCACTAGGTAGCCAACATCCACATCTAGCCATGATGCACTACTAATCCATAGTCCATTTAACCAAAATTCATTCCTAGTTATCATAGGTGCACTAGTCACCATATAAGAATAGGTTACATATTATCAAACACACTTATCTATCTATTAAACAACGCCTCCTACTAGTTAACACCATAAATATCTAATTCAACAATTAAACAACCAGCGGCGTTACATATTAGGCATCAATATCACTAATCATTAACAATGCTAAGTCTATTATCTTCATTAGCCTTTTACAAACATAATGACTAGTTACCATATTTTAACTAAACAAAGTTCACCAACTAGTATTCTAGGCTTCTAGCCATCAAGTAACATAACCACTTTATATATATATATATATGACTAGTTATCACATAATCCATTTCCTAGGAAAAATTCCACCATTATTTTATTTATTCAAGCCAAATATATCCACTAGGTGAATCCTTACTTCTACACATGATTACAGTTACCTATCAGTTTAACTCATTATACGACATATTTTACTTCTATTCACTAATTAGCATCAACAAGAGCCATGTCGCTTAACAAGTGATTAATAATAGAGAATTATAGACAACTTTCAAAGAAAAACATCATATCCCTAATGCACATACAGGTGTAATCATACAAGGGCATAACCACATATATACATATATATATATACATATATGCTTAACTTACATTGCATCAACATAATATCAATATATCCTCTGGGTTTACCGAGTATTTTTATGGCATCAATACCTTTTTTAGATTTATCGAACATTATCATAACATCAATATATCCTCCGACCTTGTCAGGCATCAACATATCATCAATATATCCTCCGTCCTTGTCGAGCATCATCATAACATCAATATACCCTCTGTCTTTTCCGATCATCAACATATCATCAATATATCCTCCAGCCTTCCTGGGCATCATCATAGCAATAATACCTCTTTCGAATTTACTGGGTACCATCATAACATTAAAATATCCTCCGTCCTTAGCATACATCATCATAACATCAATATCCATTATAACATCAATATGCACATATATATATATATGTATATATATATATATATAGCCAAATCAATAACAAATGCAAGCCCAATGAAGAATGGAGTGGAAAAGAAGTAAGAGAAGATATATCATTGCTCCTTACCCATTATTATTAATGCAATATATTAGTAGGGGCATGAGCATGTGTACACAAATTGTATGAAAATTCCACACATTTTTAGGATTAATATGATTATTAGCATAGTCAATAACAAGCCATGGTTATACTTTCTTAAATCTCTTTTATTAGGCATGCTTCACAATACTAGCACAAAGGGGTTCTTCGGCACAAGCTTAAGTTTAGTCACTAGGCTTGAACATAATATGAATCATAACATAATCCAAGGCTTAATAGTAATTTAGACAATTGATTAAGTGATAGCATAATTATGGATTCCACTTACAAGACTATCCATTTCTATTCAAGTGGTGACAATAAAGTCACAATCAAACATACACATTATTTCCAATGTCAATCACTGTGAATAACCTATCTACTGGGTTTAACCATCTTATTCCAAAAGCCTATTCTAGGCGCCAAACAAATATCTAGGTCACTAACAATTTATATGATTCAAGCTTAATGTTGTCACGTTCCGCTTCTAACATCCCAAAATATCCAATCAAGTCTAAGTTCTACTCGGGACTAGACTAATTCATCTACATCATGTCTTAGAGGTTTAACAATCCATAATTTTATGGTATAATTTTCCTTAAGTATTACTCTTAGCTCATTAAAGGCATATGTAAGGTCAAATTACTCTTAGTGTGAGTGAAAAAGGTTGCTCCTGTCTAATTACAACTAGAGCATTCTCATACTATTCATGAAATAACAAATCCAACTGGCAAGGTTCTAAGTTATAAGTTAATCACCACACTATATACGTTCAATGGCCTAAATAGTTCAATTAATCCAAAATATACCATTTATCATACCAATACCTAAAACCCATTCCAATCGTAATAACATATCAAAATCATACTACAATAAAGATCAATCTAACAAAAGTAAGTTTAACTTACCTTGAATCCAAATATAGATCACGAACCAACAATCTTCAGTTTCCCTTTCCTTGAAGCTTCTCTAAGGATTCACGCTATCAAAAACATAATCCATGCATTAGTATGAGAATAACAACACCCATATTGTACCATTGTGCTTTGGATCCAAAATAACACCAAAACCCTCAAGTGGGTCCCACATATGGAATCGGGTTTTCGAGAACAACCCAATGTTCAAATACCATTAGGAAGTTAAAGACCTCAAAAAATTTGTGAAAAATAACCATATTTGGGGCTAAAATCAAGTCTCAAGCCATTTGGGGTTTTAGTCAAAAATTTAAGAAATTAGAGTATGAAATGGAAGGATTCTTACCTCAAATTCGTTGTTAATTGTAAATATAAATGTTTAACAAGCTTATCATTCACCCCAAGAGTCAATTTAGAGCTACCATGTCTTTCTAGGGCTACTAGGGTACAAAAAGAAGTGAAGAATGCCCAATATTCGACCAAAAAGGCCTTTTTATACATGTTAAATGGGGACTGCAAGGTCAAAACTTGTTTTTGAACTCTAGGACTAATTCGGACTCCTTTTTCGCAAATGAACTATGTAACCCTACTAATTTTGATGTTTCAGATGCATTGGGGAAGTAGGATTTACCATCTGAGGTCATTTAGGCCACTTGTGGATCCCACAACTATATTTTTTTATTTTTTGCTCTTCGATCAATGGGTCGAAATGAGCTTGGGTACAGTAGGATCTGAACCAAGGTTCTACCTAGCCTAAAATAGATATTATAGATCTATTGGAGCAGTTGGAATTTGCATCCAAAATCCTTTTGCTGAAGATTTTACTCAGAGGCCATTTGGAATAGGCGAAAACTTCTAAATAGAAAATTAGCCCTAAAAATCAAACGAACTATCCGGTATCCGAACTATCAGTTCCAACAAGTAATAAATGACTTGGGGAAGCTATAGAAATTCTCTAACAATGAAAATAAATGAGAATATGAAAAATTACCGGAAGGGTCATTACAACATCCACTACTAAGAAACTTTCTTCCACGAAAGTTAAAGCTATGGAAATACCTGAAGTCTAGAATAGGTGGGGAATCTCTCTAGTATGCAACTGCCTCACATCACTAGCCAAAATAAGCATGGGCTCCTATAAAAAGGCTATTGGCTCATCTAACTGGACTCATTCCCACCTAAGAACATGAGATGGGTCAGGAATATACTCCTACAGTATGGAGACATGGAAAACTGGATGAATAGCTGGTACATATGGAGATAAAGTAAACTCATAGGCCATCTAGCATACTATGCAGAGAATCTCAAAAGGGATAATATTGTCAAGACTCGAGACTACCCCTAGTCATGACAACAGTTCTTACAGTCATAAGTGACCACAAGCTAACCCATAAGCTAGTACTTACTGTGAGCACTAAATAAAATAGTAATAAAACATCCATGTAGAAGATAAACTGATAAAGTACTACAAGTCTGAATACTGATAGTATGACTTAATCATAAGTCTAAAACATCTGATAAGATACTAAAAACCAAATGGCCTATTTGAAAACCACTAATAAAACTGACAAAGCTGATTAATTATCTAACTTACTGTCTGAGCATCTCTAAGCTTCTAAACTGACTAAGGAGCTATTGGAATAGGCCGCCAACTAACTCTAACTGGCAGAAAATAATGAAATACTGAAATAACTGAATGAGAGCCCATATGTCCTCAAAGGATAAGGACTCACCATTGTTGCTATTGTTGTGGTAACGCTGGGCCGTCTAAGTAGGATCAAGAAACTGAGCATTCGAACCTATGATATAAGACATCATATAGCAATGAAGAGTATGTGGTCAGTACTTTGAATGTACTAGTATATAAGATGAGGACAGGCTGAAATATATAGGGTAACTATGCATGAATGCATGAACATGTAAAATTTGAGAATGCAAGACTATGTGTATATTTGTTCTGTTATTGAGATAACGTAAAATCTAAAAAACGGAAAGTATAAAACTGAATATCTGAAAGTCTATACACTTAGTCAAGAAAACGTGAAAAAAAATACACTAAATATTGTACTGAGACTATGTGATCTTGCTATAAATAACATGCCCCAAATCGGCTATTGGGGTCCAACCTGTAACCCGAGCTAGAAGGGTGTTGGTACCTTGCCAAGGGTACAAGCACTGGCTGACGATGTGGTTCTACAAGGCTGATATTCTGAAGAACGGGGGTGTCATGCCTAACTGATTAGGGACCCCTCAAAGTCTGTGGTGGAGCCGTAGGTTTGGTACTTAGGGACTGCTACTAGCGTCTCATGCCTAATTGGCGGGGTAGACTCTATCCCTATGTTCACTCGGTGCTAAGTGTTACTCCCAACTAAATGACACTAATACTGGACTGGACTGAATTAAATTTAACTGAGCAAACAAATGACAATGCTCATAATGGTTTGATCGTAACAACTGACTGAATGATAATACTCGTGGTCTAATTTAAATCATTCTGAGATACTGAAATCATGAAAAACAACTAGGTATCTGGTGTTCATAACCCACCAGCACTAAATGATTATAAATATTTTGTATTAATCTTAAAATACTATAATAGGTGATCATGGATCAAAGACACAACATGTCATTTCATCAAACATGTAAAAACCATAAGTTGAACATGGGGATGTCTTAAACATAAGGAAACAATAGTATTACATAGTTAAATTCATAACTTAGGGATTTATCCAAAATCAATTGAACATGACATGAGAATTGCAACACTCAAAACATGATATGACTCATGCCACTAGAAAACACTCATAACCATAACTTGTAGTTGAATTAACAAGAGATTCATGGAATTTATTCAACTTAAACATGGAAAATCTCATAATTTAAACCAAAAAAGGATTATTGGACTCCATATGTGAAAGGGGCTCATGGATGAACATCACACATACCTCACTAGATGAATTCTTGAGGATTTCTTGAACTCGCAGCTTGAATTATTGCTCTTGGGAAAAGGGAGGGCTTTTTACGTGAGTTAATTTGAAGAAGATGGGTAAATAATTCACTTTTGGGTGTTTTAATTTGTGCCTTGGATATTTAAGGCTGAAGGGGCAGGATCAAAGTGCCCTTTGAACCTTAAAAAGCTGAAACTGTGGGGGAATAAGCTCTACATCATGTCTCTTATCTGTTTGAGAGAGCAGTGTGCCGTGGCCAAACCGCAGACCCTTACTGACTCACACAAAAAAGGCTATAACTTTTTGCTCGGGTATCAGATTAATGTGAAATTGGTATAGCTGGAAAGATAATTCAATTATCTATCATTTGGTGGGTCTTGAGATGAAAAATTCCTCGTATATAAAAAGTTATACATGTTTAAAGTCAACCCTTGTGGAATCAAACACCATAATTTGTCCGAATCATGGGCTCTTACTCAACATTGCTCTAAGTGATTTCCATGAAAATTTTTCACCTTATAAGTACTTCACATACTAGGATACAGGTCATGACTTATGTATTCAAATGTAAATCATGGTATTAGAGTTTACACATATAGGAATGATGGTTCAAAGTCTAGCCCAAAAATGTGGGGTGTTACAAATATACTGAGGGTTGAGCTTACCTTTTTTTCCGAACCTCATCATACCTCTCATAGGCGAAACACAAAGGAACACACGGTCACCAACTCTGAATCGTAAGCCACAGAGTCTACGGTTGGCATACACCTTTTGCCTACTCTAGGTAACTCTTAGCCTATCCAGAATCTCCCTGACTCTATCCAATGAGTCTTAAAGAAAATCCATACCATGAGGTGTCACCTCAAAATTCTAAAACTACCCCATTAGAGAATGACATCTCCCACCTTACAAATCCTTATAAGGCATCATCTCAATACTCGAATGACATCTGTTATTATAAGTGAACTCTACCAATGCTAAGTGTTAATCCCGCTGCCCTCCATAATCTATAACATAAGCTCAGAGCATACCCTCAAGCACCTTAATAGTCTACTCGGACTGACAATCTATCTGTGGATGAAAAGTTGTTCTCAAATCCACTCGAGTACCTAACTCCTCCTGAAATGCCCTTTAAAACCCCAAAGAAAATACAAAACTACATTCTAATATGATAGAAATAGACACCCTATGCAAATGAGCTATCTCCCAAACTTAAATCTACGCTAATCTCTCAGCACTGAAGGTCATCTTAATAGGATTAAAATAAGCTAACTTGGTCAAACGATCAACAATAACCCAAACACCATCATGACCACGGGGAGTACAAGGTACACCACTAATGAAGTCCATAGTAATCCATTCCCAGTTCTACTAGGGAATGGGTATTCTCTAAGTCAATCCACCAGGATGCTGATACTCGGCCTTAACCTGCTGTTAACATAGGCAACAAGTTATAAAGTATGCCACATCTCTCTTTATGTCGTCCCACTAGTAATGCTGCCTAAAATCTCAATACATCTTAGACGTATCAAGATAAATAGAATATCTAGAGATATGAAACTCATGAAGAATTGACTGAATCAGATCATCAAGTCGAGGAACACAAACACGACCCTGAAACCTCAAAATACCCTCAAAATTAATGGTGTGCCTCCCAGACTCACCACTAACCACCTGGTTATGGAGAAAACACAACTTTCCATCCTCACACTAATGATCATAAATTTTCTCAATTAGGGAGGACCCCGCCTCTACACAAGCCAAAATCCTTGTAGTATTTAAAATATCAAGGCAAAAACTATCAAGTTGGCTAAGGACTGAATGTCCCATGCCAAAGGCCTCTGAGAAATTGATATACATGCCAAGACACCCATAATCACTACCTTGAAACTCATGGCATCAGCTACCACATTTGCCTTACCCAGATAATATAGGATGGAAACATTATAGTATTTTAACAACTCCATCTATCTGCACTGGCAAGCATTAAGCTCTTGCTAGGTTATAAAATGTTAAAGGCTATGATGATCAGTGAAAATTTCATAATGCCCACCATAAAAATAATGCCTCCAAATCTTAAGCGTAAAAACTACCACCGCCAACTCTAAATCATAAGTAGGGTAGTTACGCTCATGCACTTTAAGTTATCTAGAAGAGTAAGAAATAACATGACCCTTCTGCATCAAAACGCAACCAAGACCAACACTAGAAGCATCACAAAACATGGTGAATCCCTCACCCTCAGTTGGAAGAGCTAACACTAGTGCTGAAGTAAGACAATTCTTAAGCTTTTAAAAGCTCAACTCACACTCTTCAAACCATCAGAAAGGAACTTTCTTCCTAGTCAATCTAGTTATAGAGGATGAAATAGTCACAAAACTCTTAACAAATCATCTATAATAACAAGCCAACCTAATGAAAGTGCAAACCTCTATTAGAGATGTAGGTCTAGCCCAATCACGAATTGCCTCAATCTTGGTCGGGTCTACCATAATACCAGCCTTGGACACCACATATATAATAAATTCCTCTGAATCAAGCCAAAACTCAGACTTATAGAAATTGATAGAAAGAACACGCTCTCTTAAAGTCTAGAGCACGATCCTCAAATGTTGCGCATAGTCCTCATTACTCCTCAAATGCACAAGAATGTCATCAATGAACACAATAACAATGAAGTCTACATAAGGTATAAACACACGCTTCATCAAATCCATAAACATGGATGGGGCATTAGGCAACCCAAAAGACATCATTAAAAACTCATAATGACTATAACGGGTCTTAAAAGTTGTCTTCAGGATATCCTCAGCCTGAATCCTTAACTGATGATAACCAAATCTCAAGTCAATCTTACAAAACACTATTGCACACTAAAAATGGTAAAACAAATCATCAATGTGAGTCATAGGATACTATTCTTCACCATCACTTTAATAAGATGCCTATAATCAATACACATACGCATCGAACCATCTTTCTTATTTATAAAAAAAAAAATAGTAGATCCTCATGGGGACACATACGGTCTAATAAAACCCTTACCAAAAAGATCCTAAAGTTGAGAATTTAGCCCTTTAAGCTCGATAGAAGCTATATGCTAAGGTGCATAGAAATAGATCAGGTGCAAGGCTCATGGTCAATAGCAAACTCAATCTAACAGTCAGGGGGATTACCAAGTAGGGCAATAGGTGATTTTTTATCATTTGATGGAACATTTTTCACCTTTTACAATGGATAGTTATATGTTTTTAAGAAACTGTTAAAGTATTTGATGCTGAGTTTGACTTGTTCTCAAGGAAATAACTCAGAAGATGGAATAACTTGGAAAAAAAGAACTACTTGTATGTGATAGACTTATTAACAGACCATCACACTGTCGATGTTCTATCACTGTGTTTGTCAGGCTTGAACAGAATGGAAGTCAATTCATGGTCCCAGTGATGGACCGTTACTGAGACTATCACCTTAAATAGAAGCAATAAAGTCCAGGGTTCAAGTGAAGGACTTGGTAACCGGCCATCAATCCAAGGATGGACTGTTATTTTGCCCAAATAGAATGAAAGTAAATCAGAGTTATAGTGATAGATTTAGTGACGGACCGTCAGGCTTGAGATGGACCGTCACTTTGGCCCTAAATTGATGATGCAACAACTTTTATTTCAATTTTGAATTCCCACTTTCTGGGAGCCTATAAATACCCAGCCTAGAGTTACATTAGGGAATCTTTTGGCTCTTGAAATATTTTTTAATTGAGAATTCTCTAAGAAAACAAGCTTTAAATTTTGGAATTAATTTTATTCATAATCATCTAAGATTTGGAACAATCTCTTATATCTTTGTAACTAATTCTGAATTATTTGTGAAATATACAATGGAATTATTTTATTTGATTATGTGTGGCTAAAACTCCCATAACTAGGGTTATGGGATCCTTGGTGTGATTCATTGTTAGGGTTGTAGGAATGATCAAATCCTTTAGATTAATCCTATTGGATAACCTTCTCTTCAGTTTAACGATTCTTCCTAGTTGTAAACTTGAAGTATGTGTCTATATAGACACCACTTGTTTGAGTCAAAGAGTTGGTATTAGGAAAACAGAAGAGTTACAAGGAAATCATAGAAATTAACCTTTGATTTTATGGTTGATGCCTTAACGATATCAACCTCTTGAGGAATTAATTGATTAATTAAATTTTCTCTCTAAGTCCAAAAAAATCAAAGTGTAACCATCTTTTAGGGTTGAGAAACGATTAGATGGAATTTATTGCACAATTTTCCTAGAAATAGGATTTGTTAAATATGGATTTGAGATGACTTACAGCCCTTCTTGTTGAAATACCTTGGTGATCATAATCCTGATTTATTGTCTCTTATTGATTTTCAACTTTCCAAATGACTTACTAGCTCATACATTGAGTAATTTTCAAAAAATATTTGTTAACAATAAAAATCCCCTTTATTTCTAAAAACTTTTGATTAACAGTTAATTAATAATCATAAGACTTAGTTAACACCATATTCCCTGTGGGATTCGACCCTAACCTAGTT
>NC_061121.1:41296293-41394814 GCF_002878395.1 Capsicum annuum
ACTTAGTTAACACCATATTCCCTGTGGGATTCGACCCTAACCTAGTTGGGTTATGTATTTGACAACGACCGCTTACATTCTTTTAGAAAAATTATAATTTCGGCATATCAAATTTTTGCATCACTGTTGGGGAATACGGTTGTTAACTAAGTACATGAGCATTTATTGACTCTTGGTCAAGTTTCCTAATTTTACTTTCTTATATTATTTTTGATTATTACAGGCTCTTTGTTATGTATTCCATAAACTAGAAGGTCAAGAGGGCCATTACTACATTTCAACCCGGAACCTCAGGAAATTGGGAGTATGGAGGAATAGCAAAAAGCTGAAAAATTAGCCTCTTTGGATAATGCACAATAAAAAGCTGCGAGACTAGCCTCTTTGGCTAATACACAGGTCAATCAACAAAATATAGATAACTGTGGCCATGTTTCTAATGCAAATGATGTGACCTAGGAGATGATGATTTGGTTGATCCTGCGAACCAAAGATGTATGGAAAATGTAGCTATAACAGTAAATCAAAATAGGGCAATTAGAGGGAGAGTAAACCACCAACTTGTTATACAATTTGACCCAGATGATGATGATGATTTGGATGGAGCTAGTGTTATAGGAGCGATTATTCCACTACCATTAGCACTAGAATAAAATTTAAAATCACAAGCACTATGATATAGTTGATAAATCTTAAGGGACTATTTGGTGCACTTCTAGGGGATGATTCGAATATGTATCTGGTAAACTTATCAACATCTGCAAGTCCTTTGATAATCTTGGAGTAGGACAGAATGCAATCTGTCTGAGGCTAGTCCTATTGTCTCGATTTAGGAAGGCAAACCTGTGATTGAATGAGCTAGCATTCAATTTTATAATAAACTAGAGGAAACTGAAAGAAGCTTTCCTATAAAGGTTCTTTCTATCTTCAAAAATATTACAGTTGTTGGACGAGATTAGTAACTTCAGCCGGCTAACGAATGAAGCCCTTCATAAGGAACGGGTAAGATTCAAAAAAAGGTTGACGTAATGCACAAATCATAAGATGACTAATGAGAATTTGATGGAAACATTTTATAGGGCTTTGAAATCTATTACAAAGACAACTATATAATGTTGCAGAAGGAGCTTTCATAGAGCTTACTTTCACTGAAGATGTAGAGATGCTAGAGAGAATGATTAATACAAGTAGATCTTGGCATACTAGGGATTTTGAGGTAGCAAGCAATACTAATTCTAGTGGGATGTCAGTAGCATAGCATAGGAGAGAATAGGAGTGTGATCAGGATATGGCTCACATAAAGACCCAAAGATTTTCTCACAAAGCATTTACTATTAGGGAAGGTATAAAAGGTAAAAGTTGTAGGGTCATATAGCAGGGGATCTGAATCTGATTCGGAGAGTGAGGTAAACTACTTGAATAATTAGGAGGGTTTCTGAGGCAATGGCCAAGAAAATCAAGGTCAAAATTATTATAACAAGACTGGTTATAGAGATCATGATCAAGGTGACTAGAAGAACAAGACTGATAAGAGTGGGTTGTATATAGCACCTGGGAGTCATAACAATGCCTTAAATAATTATGGAAATATGATAATGGAGGATATGATGTGATGTGTGAGCATATGCTAACACATTTGAGGCTTTTAACTCTAAATAATTGTAAGGTCTTGAGCAACTTTAGTTATTTTTGATTAGTCTATGTTTGATTTTACAATTTAAGATGATATGATGAGAGCCAACAATAATGGAAGCAAAAAGGTTAAAATTTGAAGAAATCTGAAGACAAGTGTGGCTAACGACATTTATGATAAGTCGTCAGCCCTGTGATAAGCTATTAGGTTGGTCGCCATCAGTAGACAGAGAATTAGCCTAAAGTGGAAGTTGTGATGAAATTTTGTGATAAGCCGTAAAGGGTCAGATAAGTCATTAGGAATGCCGTCAACCTTAAATAGGAGATGAGTTTCAGCTGAAAGAGTTGATGACATTTTGTGATAGGCCTTCAGGATGGTGATAAAGCATCAAGGATACCGTCAGACGTAGACATGACATGATAATTGGAGCAGGAATGTGATGATGTTCTTGATAAGCCATTAAAATCCTGATAAGCCATCGACATCGTCGCAAGTCTTAGATAGCAAAAGCTAAAATTGAAGAGGAGCTGACGACATCCGTGATAAGTCGTCAGACTCCTGATAAGCTATCACGGGTGTCTCGTCTATTTTAAGGAAAAGCTGTAACCTTGATTTTGTTTCCATAATTAGGGTAAACTATTTAAAGCTTTGTTTTAGAGTTTTCTAGGGGGGATTTCCAGACATTATTCGACACTTTGAGTTTTGACAACATACTCTGATATTTTCTCTCTCTACTCCTAGACTTTAAGGACACAACTATTTCAAGAGATTATTATTACTATTTTAAGGTTTTTCCTTTATGATTTAATCTACGATTCACTGGTTATTATTCAACACTGTAAGTTTATCTTTTAAATTATAAATTCAATTATGTGTTTCGTTTATTGCATCATGAGTGGTTAAACTCCCTTAACCTAAATTATGGGATCTAGGGTTAGGTTTTGATGAGGTACTAAATATTCATGATTCAATAGGTGGTAGGATCTCTTGATAATTTTGATGTTTTAATTAACATCTGTTGGTTGTAAACAGTAGACACACCTGCTTTGATTTTCTTGAGAAAGAAATCAAATCTAGTAGGAAGTGAATTATCAACAGGGACTCGAAAATACTTTGTTTAATGATTAGCGTTGTAATAAGGTTGGTTAACCTGTGGTAAAATCTGGGCAGTAAATAGAAATTCCCTAAGCCCGAGAGGATTATGGAGTTAAATGATTAAGTAGGCCGAGAGACATTTAAGCATAATATTAATAAATATAGCTTGTTATCCTACCCACTGTGAGAATCTTGAACCAGTTTTAGCATCTGCCATGTACTGGAAGCCCTAGTAAACATAATTTTGGTTATTTCATAAACTCTTGATTTACAAACACTGAAAGTAAACTGAAAAAGTACAACTTGATAAACCTAAACCCCACATTTCAAGAAACATTAAACTATCAGTGCATTAAATTGCAAAAAACTTGAGTTCACATCATATTTCCTGTGGGATTTGACCCCAACCTAGTTGGGTTTATATTGACAACGATCTCTTACACCCATTCAAGAGTCCAATTTGAGCGCTATTAAAAATGGCGCCGTTGTCGGGGAAAATGATTGTAAGCTGAAGTTCATATGCGCTAATTGACTGTTAGTTAAGTTTCCTAGATTTACGTTTATTTGTTGTTTTTGTTTATTTGCAAGATTTTATAGTGTATGCCAAGTACCAGAAGTTCCAGAAAAACATTATTACCACTAAATCTGAACCCTCAACGAATAGGAAGAATGGAAGAATAGTAAGAGGCTGATAGACTGGCAGCCTTAGCTAAAGCTCAGGTGAACGTCCAAAATGTCGGGCAACATGCACGACATCCAAACCCTGCGGACAAAGATTTGGGGGACGAGGAGTTGTTAAATCCTGGGGACCCAAGGCGTGAAGAGCAGATAGCTGCACAAGTGCCACGTAATGTTAAAAAAAAATTGTCCATTCCAAAAAAGACAAGAGTCCCATCCGGTCCAATATGATCTGAATGATAATGATGATTGCATAGACGGGGTAGGTGCAACGGGTGTAATTATTCCTCCACCATTGGCACCTGGAGCTAAGTCTAATATTACGAGTACTATAATCCAACTCCTTAATTTGAAGGGGTTGTTTGGAAGCCTTCCTAGGGATAACCCCAACCTGCATCTGCTGAATTTTGTCACCATTTGTAAATCTTTTGATAACCCAGGAGTGGGCTAGAACACTATCCTGTTGAGGTTGTTCCCGTTGCCTCTGTCTAGAGAGGCAACACTATGGCTGAATGAGCTCACGCTTGATTCCATCACCCACTGGAGGGAATTGAAAGAAGTATTCTTAGAATAGTTTTTTCCACCCTCCAGGAGGGTGCAGTTCAGAGATGAGATCAACAGCTTTAGAAAGCTCCCTACTGAAGCTTTGTATGAGATATGACATGAGACATGACGGGCCTACACTTGATGGAGAATTTGTATAGAGCCCTAAACTCTGTAAAAAGCCAATTGTAGAAATGCTGCTGGTGGTTCATTTGTTCATCTGTCTTTTTATAATGCCTCAGATATACTGAATAGGATGACCAAATAGAGTCAGGCTTGGCATACTAACGAGTCTATGGTAGCAAGCCCTACTATTTTTGTTGGTATGTCTACTGAACAACGTAGGAGAGATAAGGAGATGGATCAATACATGACCTATCTAAAGACTAAAATGGACTTACTCACCAAGCACTTAGTACCAGGAAAGACTGAGAAAGTGAAGGCTATAATATCTTAAGACCAAGTTGATGTGGAGCCTGAAGAAGAGGCGAATTATGTTAATAATCAGGGGGGTTTCCAAGGCAATAGCCAAGGGAATCAAGGTCGGAACGTTTATGAAAATCCTGCTTACAAAGATAGGGAGCAGGGAAATTAGAGAAGCAATAATGAAAGGAGTGGTTTATATGTTCCTCTTAGAAATTGGGAATCTGCTGCAACAAGCTCTGGAAAGATATCCAAGAAGGACATGATGGAGAAGTTGTTGAAGGGAGTTGAGGCCACCAACTCTGATGTAACCACCATGAAGACCGATCTAACATCCATCAGTTAGTTGGTGCACTCACACTTCACTGCAATCAAATAGTTAGAGAAGTAGATGAGCCAACTTTCCATTACAATCAACTAGAGGAAGAGCAGAATGTTACCAAGCAATATAGTTCAGAATCTATGGAATGATGGTTTATGCATGGAAATTACCACTAGGAGTGGTAAGATCTTACCAGACCCTTCTGGGGTAAATCTGTAGACGGTGAGATAGTTGTTGATGAATTCGAAGAAAATAATCTAGTGGAGTTTGAGAAGCTGGATAGTCCTATTGATACTTTAGAGAAGAAAAAAGAGAAGGAAGAAGAAGTGGTATTGAAAAGTATCCCAAGACCACCACCTCTTTTTGCTCAATGGTTGAATAAAATAATTGATGATATAAAATCCAGCAAATTCATGGCAATGCTCAAGCAATTGACAATAAATATGCCTTTGGTTGAGGTACTTATGAAAATGCCAGGATACGTGAAGTTCATGAACACCTTGTGACCAAGAAACGAAAGGTTAGCCATGAGCTGGAGGACAACCTTCTCCATAGAGAAGCTATCTCTACAAGGTTTTTGTTACAGCAAAAGGCAGATCCTGGAGCGTTTACCATTCTGTGTACTATTGGTTCCATGAAATTGACAAAAACACTATGCAATCTAGGAGCCAGTATAAACCAAATTCCACTTGTTGTGTACAAAAAACTGGGATTGGGGGGTCCTACCCCAATGAAATGCGGTTGGTGATAGAAGATAGGTCTGTGAAGTAACCTGTGGGCATATTACACGATGTTTTGGTAAAGGTAGTCGACTTTATTCTGCCTGCTAATTTTGTAGTCCTAGATTGCGAAGTGGATTTTGAAGTACCAATCATTTGGGTAGGACACTACTTGGAACTGGGATACTGATAGTAGGCATAGAGTTGAACCAACTAAAGTTCAGATTCAATGACAAAGAAGCATACTTCAAAATACTCTCATTTATGACTCAGAAAAAAAAGATAAGTGTTTTCTTAATCATTGACGTATTCTATGATGATGGTAAAGGGGTATCAGTACGTTGTCTTGGCGAAGTCTGAGTGGTCAAGACAACCAAGTCGCACCGCGACAGCAAATCAAGTGCTATTGGGAGGCAACCCAAAATTTTTATATTCCAGGAAAGAATTTATTTTTGTAGTTAGGATTCAGTACAGAGATAGTGAAAATGACAATTTCAGCCAAAAGGTCATGAAGGCATTTCTGATAAGCCATCACAATTGTGATAAGCTATCAAAAATATCGTCAGAAAGGCTAAATTTAAGGCAGTTTCTGTTAAGGGTGACGATATCAGTGGTAAGTTATCACACTTATGATAATCCATCACAAGATGTCATCAAGAAAACCTTGAAAGCATTGTTAGACCATTTTGGGTGCAGTTCAGAAAATCTAACACAGCCCACAGTCGAACCCCCTTATGTTCCTGCCTGTCTTATTTTCTTTCTTTCCTTAGTTTATTTCTTTCTTTACTTATTTTATTTACTTAATCCTTCCAAATAATTTCCCAAAGTTAATCAAGAAAAACATTTTCCTTGTGAGTGTGGGATTTGAAACCAAAATCAAGAACCTTTTTCATTCTCCTGTCACCCCCTCTAAATTGTGTGAACAAGTGAAATCGCCTACTAGGAACCCTATAATAGCACCCAAAGGAAATATCCCCCTTCTTACAAAGAAGGAAAAATAGAAAAGTATACGCCGAAAGCTCATCGATGAGGAGTCTAATTATGAAGAGGAAGAACCTATGCTAAGGAAGCGTAAGAAGAAGCAAAGCCATAACCAGCCTTCACCACCCCCACTAATTGAGGTGGAGAATAGTAAGGACACTGAAACAACAAATGCTTCTGAGCAGGAGGCAGCTGAACATTTTGAACATGAGCAGCATAACTCTAAACATGCTAAATCTGAAGAGGAAGAACATAAAGGGTCTGAGAAGCTTGAGTCTGAGAGAGCTGCTTCTAAATCGCCTTCCACTGAACAACAAGAATATGAAGAGTCTCCAATTCAAGGAACACTTATCAAATATAAGAACCCCAAAGTTCGAGGCAATGCTAGATGGAAAATTCCTAAGGCTGAGGGTATCTTCGTTGCTAGGCTCCGCAGAACTGATACAAGAAGGACTAAAAGGCCGATTCAAGAAGAAAAGAGGATTATCATCAAAGTTATGCATAGGTTTCCTGAAGTGGAATAGAAATTCCAAGATTATGGCTTGGGATAGACTACAAAAGGGGAAATCTTATTTTGCCCTGCACTTGTCTGAGAGTTTTACATGAACTACTAGGCTTAGTTGGAAAACATGTGTAGGTCAGGAGAAAGAATTGCAGACTAGCCCCTACTGGAGAGAGTTTAGGTAAGGGGCATAAGGGTTTATATCTCAATTAGAACCATCAACAGGTTCTTGCATAGCCCCAAATTCACTTCTCAAGACACTTCACCATCAGTCTATGCTCGGATTAAAAATCAAGCAAATCAACGTCTGTGGTTGGCCAACATCATAGCCAAAGGGGAACCAACAAGGATGACCAACCCAAACAAGAAAATCTTTAAGTCCTCTTTGACTCAAGAGGTAAACAGTCTGCTGCTGCAGTAGACAAGAGAATCAAGGCTGCTCTTGAGCCTTTTGTGACTTTGCCTGGATGGGTTGCAGATTTAGAGAACCAATTTAATGCATTGTCTGATAATGAAGGGTAGAGGGTTGTTGCTTTTCTCAAGAAGAACAACTTCTCTTGCTTTGACGAATCGTGTACTATTATAAGCGATGGAGGATCTCATTTTTGCAACAAAATAACATCGACTAGTTACTCCATACCACCCACAAACCAGTGGGAAAGTGGAAGTGTCAAATCAAGAGATTAAAGTCATCCTAGCTAAAACAGTGAATGCTAGCCGAAAAGATTGGTAAAGTCATCCTAGCTAAAACAGTGAATGCTAGCCGAAAAGATTGGTCTTGAAAGATTGATGATGCCCTTTGGGTATATCATACTGCATTCAAGACACCCATTGGCATGTCAACATTTTAGCTAGTCTATGGAAAAGCTTGCCACCTACTAATAGAGCTAGAGCACAAAGCCTTATGGGCACTCAGAAGGCTGAATTTGAATTGGAAGGAAGCAGCAAAGCTAAGACTGGGGCAACTGAATGAGGTGGATAAATTCCATCTCAAGGCATATGAATGAGCAGATCTGTATAAATAAAATATGATAAAGTACTACGATTAGAGGATAGAGAAATGAGACTTCTGAAAGGGTGACTTGTTATTTTTGTTCAATTCAAGACTCAAATTGTTCCCGGGTAAGCTGAAATCTAAGTGGTCAAGCCCTTCTAAAGTTAGTCACGTATACCCATCTGGAGTAATGGAACTTGAAAATGATGACGACAGTACCTTCAAGGTAAATGGGCAATGTGTCAAGCTTTACATTGGTCCAAAAAAATCAATGAAAAGTATCACTGTTATCTATCTCAATAAAGTCTGAAGTAATTCAGATACATGAGTCATGACGTGATGTTAAATCAGGCGCTGCATGGGAGGCAACTCATGAACCCCAAAATTGAGTCATTCCAAGTATACTCTAACCCTTAATTTAGTTTTATTTTCAATTTTAAGTTGAGGGTATAGGGTAGGATGTTGTTGTAACAATTTTTGGTAGATAATTAGGAGAAATATAGGTAATTAAGGTAGTTAGCTTGTTTTGAGAATTTTGAGTACCTCTCCATTGATTTGAGTTTATAACTATGTGAATTGCATTCATTTATAACTTTGGTGCATCTTTTTGTGGCATTAGTCTGGAAACTTAACAATTTTTGTTGAATAAATTGGATGAATTGGATAAGTAGTGATATGCGATGTACTTGTGTGCCATATGTGTGTGAGGTCTTACTCAGCTTCTGTTGTGTGCCAAATCTAGAACTTGCCCTATTAGTCCTGCCTAAGTTGTAAGATAGGGGATAGAAAAGGATCATAGGCCATGTTTGATCGTAACCCACTTTTAGCCTAAATGACCTTTCCAATGTGAATAATATCCCTTGATCCCTGATTTGGGCCTATATGCCTATTTCTTTCTATGAAACCTCTCACCTTTCCATTTACCTAACAATGAACCTTTTTTAGCCCTGGTCCTTCTTGGACACTGTTCACCTTGACTTAGGCAAACAACCTAAGTTGAGGGTGGCTATTATAGGGGTACGTGATGCAAACTGAGCATGAAGAGAGGTAGAATAGGAAAAAAAGAATAAAAATTTAGGTGCGGTAAAATAGGAATAAGAAAAGAGAAATTTGTTTTAAAGATCATAAAAAGATAATATGATGATTGAAAAGACCGCATCCATCTTGAGCATGTGTGATCAATAAAAAAGAATAAAAGAAGGTAGAGAAGTGAAACCCTAAGAGTTTAGTGTAGTGTCAAGGAGGCATAGTCCCTCTAAAATATCCATGAATATCATACCAACCCCTATCCTACATTACAAGCCTAAGAAAGGCCCTAAAGTGATCTTAACTGACCTACTAGAAGATTTGGGTACTGACTATAAGTGAAAGCCTATGGCATTTGACATGCAGTGTTTGGAACTTTATTCTGAGAGTAAGACTTGTGATTATCCCTATGTTTATGTATGTGAATTCTGATATGAGTAAAAAAAGGAATTGCTTTATTGTGAGGGCACATTGGGTATGTTTCTAAGTCACTGGCTTGTTCATATAGTGTGATCTTGGTGTGGCATGATTGTTATTGCTGAATTTTTGCCGTATCTTGACGCTTGTGAGTTCCATGGTTGTTCTTCAAAACATCAACAGTGAGTTTTAAATCGACTAATCTTGGAGACGGTGAAATTATTCTGAACTAATATGAGTAGTTAGCTGACAAATTATACTTTGTATTCTCTTAGTTATGTTTTGGTTGCTTGAGGACAAGCAATTGTTTTAAGTTGAGAGTGTTGATATATGAACATATGCTAAAATATTTGAGGTTTTTAACTCTAAATAATTGCAAAGTCTTGAGCAACTTTAATTATTTTTTATTAGTTTATGTTTGATTTTGCAGTTTAAGTTGATATGAATGAGAACCAACAATAATGGAAGCAAAAAGGTTGAAATTTGAAGAAATCTGAAGGCAAGTGTGGCTGACAACATTTGTGATAAGTCGATAAAGATAGCTTCTTATCCTACCCATCGTGAGAATCTTGAACCACTTTTAGCATTTGTCATGTATCTGAAGCGCTAGTGAACATAATTCTAGTTATTTCATAAACTCTTGATTTAAAACACTGAAAGTAAAGTGACAAACAACAACTTATTAAACCTAAACTCCCCATTTTAGGAAATATTAAACTATCAGTGGATTAAATCTCAAACAAATTGAGTTCACACCATTCCCTGTGGGATTCGACCCCAACCTAGTTAGATATATATTAACAACGATCACTTACACCCATTCAAGACTATAATTTAAGCGTTATCATGATGTCTAAGTTGGAAGGCGTAGAGTCTACCGATTCTGGAGTGGGGGAGATGAAGTGTTATTTTTCATACGTGGGTTATTTAGTTGACTCACACTCTAAAACCATCAAGCAATTAGAGCAATAGATAAACCAATTATTGGCAGCATTCAATCATAGGAAGAGTGGATGTTGCCAAGTGACACAGTGTAGAATTTAAGGAATAATAGTTTGTTTATGGCTATTACCACTTGAAGTGGTAAATTGCTACCTGGTTCTTACTTGAATGCATCCATTCCAGATGATGTAGTGGAGTTAGGAGAGAATGTCATTGATGAATATCCAATAAAGTCTGAAAAGCTGGAAAATATGAAAGATCCATCCAAATACAAGTAAGCTGATAATGTTGAAGGACATAGGATAGGAGGTAGAGGCCACTGCAACCAAGCTATCAAAGATACCTCCTACATTTCCATATAGATTATAGAAGAAGGTAGATGAGACTAAGTTTTGAAAATTTATGGCTATGTTGAAGCAATTGACAATAAATATGCCTTTAGTTGAGGCATTAGAGAAGATACCAGGATACACAAAGTTTATGAAAGACATTGTCACAAAGAAAAGACCAGTGAGCTATGAACTAGTAGATAATCTTCATCACTGTAGCGCTATTCCTACCAGATCTCTAGTGTAAAAGCAAGTTGACCCAGGAGCATTTACTGTCCCATGTACTATTGGATCATTTAACTTCACGAAAGCCCTTTGAAATTTGGGAGAAAGAATTTACCTTAAGCCGTTGGCGGTTTTCATACAATTGGGTTTGGGAGATTCTACGACTACAAATATGTGACTTTTAATGGCTGACAGGTCGGTGAAAAAACTGGTGGGAATTCTTTATGACATTTTGGTTAAAGTTGCTAACTTTATATTTCCAGTGGACTTTGTGCTTCTAGATTATGATAAGGAATTCAAAGTTCCCATAATCTTGGGTAGACCAATCTTAGCGAATGGAAGAGTGTTAATCGATTTAGAGTACAATAAGCTAAAAGTCAGGCTTGATAATAAAGAGGTTAGCTTTGATATGTTACAATCTATGGAGCTACAGAAGGATATGAGTGTTGTTTCAGTTATTGATTTGTTTTATGAAGATGATCAAGAGGTGTCAGCTGAAGAAAGATTTGCGATGGAAACTTTAGTTGTAGTGTTGATGAACTTCGACAGAGAGGGAATTGATGAGTACGATAAGACCGTATGTGCACTGACAGGAATAGGGTCGTACTCTTTACCCCCCAGAAGCTGGATTTCAATTTAAAAATTATCCAACACCATATGCTATACCTTCGATTAAAGAACCATTTATGTTTGAATTGAAGGAGCTGCCAGTCCAGTTGCAGTATGTGTTTCTAGGTGATGGAAATACTTTACTTGTAATTATCGTAGTGGACTTGGAGGAGAATTAGGTTGAAGCTCTTATTTATATACTAAGGTGCTATAAGCAAAATATTGGGTGGACTATTGCCGATATCATGGGCATCCTACCTGGTATTTACTCATATAAGATCCAATTGGGAGAAGAAAGAACCCCTACAATTAAACATCAACGTAGGTTGAACCCACCAATGCAAGAAGTGGTATAGAAGGAGATCGTAAAGTGACTTAACACTGGGGTAGTTTACCTAATCTCTGATAGTAAGTGAGTGAGCCCTGTGTAGTACATACCTAAGAAAAGAGGCATGACAGTTGTACCAAATGAGAGAAATGAGTTGATTCCACTTAGACTGGTGACTGGTTAGTGAATCTGTATGGATTGGAGGAAGCTGAATTCCTGGATGTTAAAAGAAGATTTTCAAATGCCCTCTATGGATCAAATACTTGATTAGTTGGTAGGAAGGTGTTAGTATTATTTCCTCAATGGTTACTCAGGATACAATCAAATATCTAATGCTCCAAAGGATTAAGATAAAATAACTTTCACATACCCCTATGGAACCATTGCATTTAAACGAATGTCATTCGAATTGTGCAATGCACCAGCTACATTCCAAAAGTTTATAATATCGATCTTCTCATATATGGTGGACGATACTTTGGAATTGTTCATAGATAACTTTTCTATGGTAGGTGATTCCTTCGATTTGTGTTTGGTGAATTTAAGGAAAGCTTTGCAGTGATGTGAAGAATTCAACCTAGTCCTAAATTGGGAGAAATACCACTTCATGGTAAATAAAGGTATAGTGTTAAGACATAAAATCTCAGCAAAAAGGATTGAGGTTGATAGAGCTAAAATCGAAGTTATTGAAAAGCTACCTCCTCCTATCTCAATTAAAGGAGTTCGTAGTTTTCTTTTCTATGTTGGGTTCTACCGATGGTTCATTAAAGATTTTACAAAAATTTGAATTCCACTTTGCAAATTATTGGAAAAGGAGAGCAAGATCTTGTTTGATGATAATTGTATGAAGGCCTTTCGATGCTTAAAGAGAAGTTGGTTGTTGTACCTATTATTGTTACTCTATATTGGTCTAAGTCATTTAAAATAATATATGATATAAGTGGGGTATCACTTGGGGATGTTCTGGGGAAGAAGAAGGGGAAGCTATTCCATCCCATCTATTATTCTAGCAAGGCATTAAATGGGGTGTAGAAAAACTACACAGTCACAGAACAAGAAATCTTAGCAGTGGTGTATGAATTTGAAAAGTTTTGAGCATATTTTGTTGGGGACCAAGGTAGTGGTCCAAACCAACCATGTCATATTAAGATACTTGATGGTGAAGAAATATTCCAAGCCAAGACTAATCAGATGGGTATTATTGCTGCAAGAGTTTGACTTTGAAGTCAAAGATCGAAAGGGTTG
Source organism: Capsicum annuum (assembly GCF_002878395.1). Taxonomy (NCBI): domain Eukaryota; kingdom Viridiplantae; phylum Streptophyta; class Magnoliopsida; order Solanales; family Solanaceae; genus Capsicum; species Capsicum annuum. The sequence goes on from NC_061121.1 coordinate 41,309,302, forward strand.
TAAAAATCAGGTAGTGGACCACTTGTCTAGGTTAGAGAATGACCAGTCCAATATGGAAAAGCTGGAGATTGACAATTCCTTTCCAGATGGTCATATTCTAGCTACTTCTCTTAACTTCATATCGTGGTATGCTGATTTTGCTAATTTTGTTATTGGTGACATCATTCCAGATAACCTGTCATTCCATTAGAAGAAGAAGAAGTTTCTCCATGATGCCATGAGGTACTTCTGGGGTGAACCCTACTTCTTCATACACTGTACAGATAACATCATTAGAAGGTGCATACCAGAGGTTGACATGCAAAGCATTTTGGAAGCTTGCCATGCTTCCCTTGTTGGGGGACATCATGCAAGCAATCGCACTTCTCAAAAAGTGCTGCAAAGTGGTTATTACTAATTGTACCTTCATAAGGACACTTATGATTTTTTTAAGAAATGTGATTAATGTCAAAGAAAAGGTTCAATGTCCAATCATCATGAGATGCCAATGACAAAGATTATGGAGGTGGAATTGTTTAATGTATGGGAGATAGACTTCATGGGCCCATGTGTAAGCTCATATGGCCATAAGTACATCTTAGTTATTGTGTACTACGTATCCAAGTGGTTTGAAGTCATTGCCTTAGTTGATAATGAATAAAAATATGTGGTTGCATTCTTGAAGAAGAACATTTTTTTACAATTTGGAGTACCATGAACGATCATAAGTAATGGAGGGTCACACTTTTGCAAAAAGATTTTTCGAGTTACCCTGTTGAAGTATGGTGTGAAATAACACAAAGTGGAAACTCCATATCACCCATAAATTAGTGTGCAAGTGGAGGTTTTAAATAGAGAAATCAAGGTAATTTTGGCTAAGACTGTAAATGCAAATAGAAGTGACTGGTCACAAAATAGAAGTAAATGCAAATAGAAGCGACTGGTCACAACCAAAAATTTAAGAAGCACGAGATTCAGGTTGGTGATTGGGTATTTTTCTTCAACTCGACAATTAAGCTCTTCCTTGGGAAAATGAAATCGAAATGGTCTGGGCCTTTCAAAATTACTCAAGTCTACTCATCTAGAGTAGTTGAGTTGGATAATAAAGATGGAAGTATTTTTAAAGTGAATGGGAAATGATTTAAGAAATACATTGATCTGATGGATTCATTAAAATGGTTGAGTATGTTTTATCTTGATGAATTTTGAGTAACTGAGAAAACTGAGTCGTGCTGCAATGTTAAATCCGGCGCTAGTGGGAGGCAACCCATAATGTGTTGTAGTAGCATTTACTTAAGATTATTTATTTTTCTTGTACATTGGGTTGTTAAGTGTGCAGGAATTGTGCTTCAGGTAGAAGGAGTAAACAAGCTAGCAAGCTGTGGCAGAAAGACTGATGGACCATTAGTCACCTGACGGGCCATCACAAAGGCCATCAAGTCCATGGCAAAGAAATTGTCATTATGAATAACGGCTGATGGAACTCCTGACGGTCCGTCAACCTGGTAAAGGACCATTACTTGGACCATTGCAAATTTTACAAAAATCTAACTATCTAGATAAGGGTTAACGGCAAGAACGATAGACCATTACTTTAGGGATGGACTATTAGTTGGATTGTCAAGATTAAACAACTAGCATGAGATTCTGGTAACCTATGATGACTTAGCCGATGGGCCATCAGCTAGATCATCAAGTAAGTTTAAAATATATGGGTCAGGGAAAATTGTGCCCAAGAGAGTATTTGAACTGACCCAAACGTCTTTTAAATATATTAAAGGAATCATCTATATTCATACTCCTATCTCTCCAACTCCTAAAATGGTTGAAACTTCTTGTATACCCCATACTTTTTCCTAGCTTAAAATCATCTCAAGAATGTTAAAAAAATTACTTGAAAGATAAATCCACTTTTGAACACGGGGTATTTTTTGTCACGTGGAAAATTGAATTAGCTTTCCAACGATACAAATTTTGTCAAAATCCAAAATTGAAGGAGAAAGTTATGACCAAAATACAGAAGGAAGTAAAATCGCCCAGATACGATGGTGAGGCCGACAGACAATCGAAATAGAGATGGACAATCACCCATGACTGTCGTAGCAAGGCAGTGAGAACTAACTTTTACCTAGGAGCAACGGTCCAAGCCGATGGACCATCAGACTAGCAACGGACCGTCGCTCAGGCCGTCGTAAGGGAAATAGTAAGGCAACCTTCTGGATAAGGTGCCACGGTCAGGTTGATAGACCATCGAACTTGCGATGGACCTTCGCCCAAGCCGTCACAGCTAAAAAAGTGAGACCCCATTCTTCTTAGAAGCGATGGTCAGGGCCGACGGACAATCAACCCAGCGATGAACCGTCGCAGGTCCCTTTTAATTTTTTTTTAAGTTATTTTAATAGGAGCATTTTGGTCATTTACCACCCACTTATATATATCCAATTATATCTAATTTCAGCCATTTGGTTCATTATTACTTCACAACCAATATTAGGGTTTTTCTCTAACATTAATCTCCGAAAACAAAATTCAATCTTCTTCAAAAACTAAGGGATTTCATATTCTTCAAGTTCAAGAACATCAAGAATCTTAACCCAAGTATGCATAGTGTTCATTCATTGACTTTTTTCATCCATGAAGTCCAAGAATCCATTTTCCAACTTCAAGTTATGGATTTTCTTTATGAGTTCATGATTGGGCTATTCTTGTTCACATTGATAAATGAGAAATTAAATTTTACTCCATGTTGGGTGATAATTTTATGAGGGTTTAATTATTATAAATATAGATCCATGCAAACCTATGACTAAACCCTTGAATGATGAAATTAGAATGTGACCATGATGATTAATTGTTGTACAATGATGTTTACATGTACCATGCCTAAAATATGTTTGATTTAATGCCAAATGAAGGAAAAGTGCCTAACTAGCATGTTGTCCTGAAATCCCCATGTATGTACAAGCTTATGCCTATCACATGTTTGATGAAATGCTTTAGTAAATGCAATATGGTGATTATTATGTATTCAAGAAATTCATGCTTTGTCAGTTTCCTTCTATCGAGTCGTGGGAGTACTTGTACCCAAAAGATTAGCTGTGTGCCTAGAGCTATGTCATATTTTCATGATACTCTTAGTCAGGCTATGATCCTTAAACTTTAGACAGTCTTAGGACTCAGGAAATCTCCATAGTCTCATGAACTCGGTTAGTTGTCAGATATCAGTAGTATTCTGTCAGTCAACGGAAGTCAGTAACTCAGTCCATGTTCAATTTCAGAAAATTATGTTCAGTGTCTATTCAGATGGGAGAAGAAATTAGCACCGAGAAAACCCAAGGGTGGGAACTCACCTATTATATGAGGGTGTAATTCTTAGAATCAATCGTTGCATTCCAAAACTATGTAGCCAGCATAGGTTGAGACATCATAGCCTACTATATGAGGGTAGATGAGATGGATTAACCTAATATATGAGAGCTCCCACCATTCTCATTAGAGTTACCTATTATATTAGGGTTACTCACATATTGTCCTTACTAGTGGCGCGATATTGACACCCTTCCAATCAGGGCACAAATTGGACCCCAATTCATCTATAATTCGTCATTTGGGGCATGTCGGTTAGATGACTACTTCCCAAAGTTTTAGTATCAGTATCAGTGAAGAACTCATATATTTCTTTAAATTTCAAAATTGTCAAATATGGCCAATTTAGATACAGTATAGAACTAAGCTAGTTCAACCAAATTCAGGACTATTAGATAGAGTCACTCATGTTATCAGTTATATCAGTTATTAGTATGTCATGTTATCAGTATTCAGATTCAGTAATTATGTTATCACGGCATCAGTGTCAGTTTTTATGTCTCATGCGTGTACTCTTACACTCATGATAGTTGGTCTATTATTATATTTGTTCATGCATATGAACCCTATGTATTTAGCTTACCTCAAATGCATACCATTACATTCAAAGTACTGACGCATTTGCATTATGGTGTCTTATACGATAGGTTCAGAGACACGAGTTCTAGAGCATCAGTAGATTCCACTCTCAGCAGTCAGATTTAGAAGTGAGTCCTCATCTTTTAAGGACACGATCATCATTTTATTAACTCGTTAATTAGTTTATTAGTTGGAGTTAGTTGGGGACATATCCCATCAACTCCTTATTCTGACTTTCACGTTTAGAGGCTTTTTAGACTATAGTATATTCAGATAGTGTATTTTAGTTTTGTTTTGGGTATTTCATACCCCATCCATATATTATGATTTATCATATCTTATGTTACAATTTTGAACCTTATGGTCTTTCAGTTCATGTTTCTGTATTACATAGTATGTATATAATATATAGATACAGATATCAGTCATGGGTTAGCATGTGGTCCTTTGGAGTCATGAGCATTATGTAACGTTCTGATTACAAGATTCTGGGCGTTACAAACTTGGTATCAGAGTCTAAGGTTCAATAGTTTCCTAGGAAGTTTAAAAGCTGCATCAGTAGAGTTTTGTGCATGGTTATGTTATGCGCCACATTTATGTACAGGAGGCAATAAGATGTTTAGGAATAGTTTCACTTCTTTTAGTATTCATGTCATACCAGTGAGCATAATCTAAATCTAATATCTCAATCTAATCCATTTTTTCTCCTTATTTCAGAACATGCCTCCCAAGAGAAGAACCCAGCCTGTCCAAGAAGATCCCTTGGATGAACATGTTTCTCATGAAGAGTTCAGGGTCGCATTCACTACTCTTGCTCAGTTAATTGCTACACAAAATGAATGACCATCTATCATTCTAGCTAACCCAGTGGTCAATTCAGCTACAGCTAGGATTCGATACTTCACCTGAATGAATCCTCTATTCTTTCTTTGGTCTAAGATAGACGAGGATCCTCAGGAATTCCTAAATTAGGTGTAGAAGGTTACAGACATAAGAGGGGTTACTTCTAGTGAGAGTGTTCAGCTAGATGCATATTAATTGTAAGATGTGGCTCATATTTAGTTCAAGTAGTAGAAGTTAGAGAGGGTAGACGATGCAGGGTCAGTTGAGTGGGAGGAGTTTGCTTCTGTGTTCATTGATAGATTCTGTCCCCTAGATCTTAGAGAAGCTAAGGTGCTAGAATTCATCAACCTCAAGCAGGAAAATATGGCATTGAAAAAGTATTCTCTTAAGTTTACTCAATTAGCCAGATATGCCCCTCATATGGTTGCACATAGAAGGGCAAGGATGAGTAAGTTTGTTTTGAGGGTAAACGATAGCATGGTTAATGAGCGCAGATCTGCCATGCTAAATAGTGATATAAATTTAGCCAGGCTCATGACTCATGCTCAGTAGATGGAGGAGCAGAAGATTAAGATTAGAGAGAAACAGAATAATATAGCAAAGACAGGTAGTTTCAACTTTGTTCAGCCTAAGTCAGAAGGAGGAAACCGTTCTCAGTTTTATCCTAAGACATCAGTTCCAGCTCCTTCTTCAGCTAGTGCTCCAGTTCCTAAGTTCAGAGAGGGTAACAAAGATATAGTGCCAGGCTCTAAGTCCCAGGGTAGTGTTAGCAGTGCCCGCACCTATCCTCTTTGCCATACTTATGGAAAGTACCATCATGGTATTTGTAGAGCTGGCAGTGGTATTTGTTTTGGATATGGCAAGCCAGGCCACAGAGTTAGAGACTGTTCTCAACTAGGTCCTTAGGGTTAATAAAATCACTCCTCAGCTCAGTCCGGTCGCCCAAATCAGCAGGGTGCCACTTCCAGTGCTACTAGTGGGCAATGCCCAAATAGACTCTATGCTCTCCAGTCCTGGCAAGATTAGGAAAATTCTCCTGATATGGTTATCGGTATGTTACAGATCTTTCATATGCATGTTTAGGCTTTGGTAGATCCAGGAGATTCTTTGTCTCTTATCACTCCTCATATAGCAGTTGATTTTGGAGTCAGTCCTAAAATTCTAGTAGAGCCCATTCATTCTCAACCCCAGTGGGTAAAAGTATCATAGCCCAGCAGGTATACAGGAACTGCCCGGTTATGATATTTTAGAAAGTCACCTCAGCAGACTTAGTGGAACTAGAGATGACTGATTTTGATGTCATTCTTGGTATGGATTGGATTCATTCCTGCTATGCCATAGTTGACTGTAGAAATAGAATAGTCCAGTTTTAGTTTCCGAATGAACCTGTCCTTGAGTGGAAGGGTAGTGTATCTGCTTTCAGGGGTCAGTTTGTTTCCTATATTCGAGCATGGAAAATGATATCTAAAGGATGTGTCTATCATCTTGCTCAAGTTAAGGACACTAATTCCAAAAGTACCAGTCTTGAATCAGTCCTAGTAGTGAAAAAATATTCATATGTCTTTCCCAAAGATCTTCCAGGAATTCCTCCCGAATGGGTAATAGACTTCGGTATTGATCTTCTTCCAGATACTCAGCCTATATCTATTCCGCCATATAGAATAGCACCAGCAAAACTCAAAGAACTAAAAGAACAGTTGAATAATCTCTTAGATAAGGGATTCATCAGGCCAAGTATGTCCCCATGGGGCACTTCAGTATTATTCGTGTGCAAGAAAGATGATTCTCTCAGAATGTGTATAGACACCGTCAACTTAATAAGGTCACGGTCAAGAATAAGTATCCTCTTCCCAGAATTGATGACTTGTTTAACCAACTTCAGGGTGCTAGTTATTTCTCTAAGATAGACCTCAGATCCGACTATCATCAGATCTGAGTCAGTGAATGTGACATTCCAAAAATAGCTTTCCGTACTCAGTATGGTCACTTCGAATTCTTAGTTATGTCATTTGGTCTTACCAATGCCCCAGCTTCTTTCATGGACTTCATGAACCATGTGTTCAAGTAGTACTTGGACATGTTCATCATAGTCTTCATAGATGATAGTCTGGTCTATTCCCACAGTGAGCACGATCATGTAGACCATCTCAGGAAAGTACTTCTAACTCTCACAAATTATCAGCTATTCACTAAATTTAATAAGTTTGAGTTTTATCTTAGGTTAGTAGAATTCCTTGGTCACATCATTTTCGGTGATGGAATTAGAGTAGATCCTCAATAGACCAAAGCATTAAGAAACTGGCCTTACCCTATTTCTCCATCAGATATCAGGAGTTTTCTAGGTTTGGCTGGCTATTATAAATGGTTTCTTGAGAGATTTTCTTTTATTTCATCCCCTATCTCCAGATTGACTCAAAAGAAAGTTAAGTTTCAGTGGTCAGATCCTTGTGAGAAGAGTTTTTAGGAATTAAAGACTAGACTTACCTCAGCTCCAGTTCTACCTCTTCCAGATAGTTTAGATGGGTTCATAGTGTATTGTGATGCATTCGGAGTAGGTTTGGGTTGTCTTCTCATGTAGCATGGTAAGGTCATAGCCTACGCTTCCAGACAGCTTAAACCCCATGAGAAGAATTATGCTACTTATGATCTTGAGTTAGCTGCCATAGTATTTACCTTGTAGATTTGGAGGCATTATCTATACGGTATTCATGTAAATGTGTTCACTAATAATAAGAGCCTTCAGTATGTCTTTTATCAGAAATATCTCAATCTTCATCAGAGAAGGTGGTTAGATCTCTTGAAATATTACAAAATGAGTGTTCTCTATCATTCAGGCAAGGTCAATGTAGTGGCCGACGCTCTCAGTAGACTGTCTATGGGTAGTGTTGCTCACGTAGATGACAGTAAGAAGAAGTTATCTGAGGAAGTACATCATCTTGCCAGACTAGGCATTCTCTTAGTCGATACAAATGAGGGTGATATATGGGTTCAGAGTAGTTCAGAACCATCTCTAGTTTATGAGGTAAAAGAAAAGCAAGATAGGGATCCTCGCCTTGTCAAGTTAAAAGAGTCAGTCAAGGATCAAAAAGTAGAGGTTTTCTCCCAAGGGGGAGATGGTGTTCTGTGTTGTCAAGGTTGTCTGTGTGTTCCAGCTATAGATGACTTAAGGCAACAAATTCTTATAGAAGTGCATGGTGCGCACTACTCTAATCATCTAGAGGCAACAAAGATGTACCGCAACTTGCGAAAAGTCTATTAGTGGAGTGGGATAAAGAGATATATTTCAGAGTTTGTGGCTAAGTGCTCTACATGTCAGCAAGGTAAGATAGCTCATCAGAAGCCTAGTGGTCCTATGCAAGAGTTTATTATTCCTACTTGGAAGTGGGAAGAAGTGAACATGGAATTCGTGATGAGTTTACCTCGAACTCATCATCAGCATGATTCAATTTGGGTCATCATAGATAGAATGACAAAATTATCCCATTTCCTTCTAGTTCATACCTCTTATTTAGCCAAGGATTATGCCAGACTCTACATTAGGGAGTTGGTCAGATTACACAGTGTTCTGTTATCTATTATCTCATACAGAGATACCCAGTTCACCTCTCATTTCTGGAAAGCATTCCAAAAGGGTCTTGGTACCTAAGTTCATCTCAGTATAGCCTTCCATCCTTAGACATATGGTCAAGCAGAAAGGACCATTCCGACGTTAAAAGATATGCTAAGGGTGTATGCAATCAATTTCAAGGGAAGTTAGGATGACCACTTACCTTTGATTGAGTTTGTATACAACAACATCTATCATTCCAGTATTCATATGGGACCATTTGAAGCTCTCTACGATAGTAAATGTAGATCTCCAATTTGTTGGTTCGAAGTTAGTGAGGCCTCAGTCATAGGGCCTGACTTAGTATTCGATGCCTTAGAGAAGGTTTAGTTGATCAAAGAAAGACTCCGGGCTACTCAAAGTTGATAAAAGTCTTATGTAGATGTTCGTAGAATAGATCTTGAGTTCAAGATTGGCGACTATGTCTATCTAAAGATCTCTCCCGTGAAGGGAGTGAATTGGTTCGGCAAGAAAGGGAAACTCAGTCCCTGATTATTGGTCCCTTCAAGATTCTCAGTCACTTTGGCAAGGTAGCTTATGAGCTCGATTTGCCTTCAGACCTAGCCTCCATTCACCCAGTATTCTATGTCTCTTTACTCAACAAGTGCATAGGTGACCCATCAGTTGTAGTCCCTATTCAGAGCATTAATGTTCAAAACAGCCTCTTTTATGAAAAGATTCCAGTTAAATCCTAGACTATCAGACTCGTAGACTGAGGAACAAGAAGTCTCTCTCATTAAAGTTCTTTGGCCAAATCAGTCTTTCAAGGGAGCTACTTAGAAAATAGAAGAATACATGTGTACCAAGTATCCTTACCTCTTCTCCTATAACTCAGATCAAGTTCAAGGTAACAGTTCTCCTTAACTGTTCAGTGTTCATCGCAAACTTGGTACCAAGTACCATTGCATATTCAGTCATGTATTCATGTATCAGTTCAGTTATAAATTATGCATCAGACATGCATTCTCATCATGACAAATTTAGTTCCTCAGAACATCCAGTCATGCATTCATGAATCAGTGACGCATGCATCAGATATGCATGTTCAGTATGATATGTTCAGTTACCAGTCATGTCATTTATGAGATCATATTTCAGTAATTCATATTTAGTATGTACGTCAATTATCTTCTCCCCTCACTCTCAATCTTATTTAAGGATGAATATTCTTAAGGGGGAGATATTGTAATACCCTATACTTTTTCCTATCATGAAATCATCTCAAGAATATTAGAAACTATTCTTGAAATATAAATCCACTATTTTCATATGGGAAATTATTAGCTTTCCAATAATACCAATTTCCAATGATTCCTAGATACGATGGTGAGGCCGATGGACTATTGGATTAGCGATGGACCATCGCCCACAACTATCATAGCAAGGCAGTGAGAACTACCTTCTACCTAGGAGTGACGACCCAAGCCAACGAACCATCGAACTAGCGACAGACCATCGCTCAGGCTGTCGCAAGGGAAATAGTAAGGTAAAATTTTGGATAAGGTGCAATGGTTAGCTTGACGGACCATCAAACTTGCGACAGACCGCCACCCAAGTCTTCGCAGCCAAAATAGTGAGACCCTATTCTGTTTAGAAGCGATGGTTAGGGCCGACAAACCGTCAACCCAGTGATGGACCATCGAACCTACATTCGCAAGTCCTGTTCATGTTTTTCAAGTCATTTTAATAGGGGTATTTTGGTCTTTTACCACCCACTTATATATACCCAATTATATCTGATTTCAGCCATTTGGTTCATTATTACTTCACAACCAATATTAGGGTTTATCTTTTAACATTAATCTCCAAGAACAAAATCCAATCTTCTTCAAGAACTAAGAGATTTCCAATTCCTCAAGTTCAACAACATCAAGAATCTTAACCTAAGTATGCATAGTGTTTATTCATGAACTTCTTTCTTCTATGAAGTCTAAGAATCTCTTTTCCAACTTCAAGTAATGTATTTTCTTTATGATTTCATGATTGGGCTATTCTTGTTCACGTTGATAAATGAGAAATTAAATTTTACTCCATGTTGGGTGATAATTTCTATGTGGATTTAATTATTATAGATATAGATCCATGCAAACCTATGGTTAAACCCTTGAATGATGAAATTAGAATGTGACCATGATGTTTAATTGTTGTACAATAATGTTTACATGTACCATGTCTACAATATGTTTGATTTATTGCCTAAATGAAGGAAAACTGCCTAACTAAAATGTTGTCATGAAATCCCCATGTATGTACAAGCTTATGCCTATCACATGTTTGATGAAATGCTTCTGTAAGTGCATTATGGTGATTATAATGTATTCAAGAAATTCATGCTTTGTCAGTTTCCTTCTATTGAGTCCTGGGGGTACTTGTACTTGAAATAATAGTTGTGTGCCTAGAGCCATGTCATGCTTTCATGATACTCTCAGTCAAGCTATGATCCTTAGACTTCAGACAGTCTTATGACTCAAGAAATCTCCATGATCTCATGAACTCAGTTAGTTGTCAGATATCAGTAGTATTTTGTCAGTCGATGGAAGTCAGTAACTCAGTCCATGTTCAGTTTCAGAAAATCATGTTCAGTGTATATTCAGATATAAGTAGAAAATTAGCACCAAGCAAACCCAAGGGTGGGAACTCACCTATTATATGAGGGTGTGATTCTTAGAAGTAATCCTTGCATTCCAGAACTATGTAGCCAACATAGGTTGAGACATCATAACCTGCTTTATGAGGGTAGATGAGGTGGCTTAACCTGCTATATAAGGGCTCCCACCGTTCTTATTAGAGGTACATGTTATATTAGGGTCACTCACATGTTGTCCTTACCAGTGGCGCGGTATTGACACCCTTCCAATCAAGGCACAGATTTGACCTTAATTCAGCTATAATGCATCATTTGGGGCATGTCAGTTAGATGACTACTTCCCACAGTTTCAGTATTAGTATCAGTTAAGAACTCAGATAGTTCTTCAGATTTCAAGACTAGCAGATACAGTTAATTTAGATAAAGTACAAAACTCAGCTAGTTCCATTAGATTTAGGACTGTCAGATACAGTCACTCATATTATCAGTTATATCAGTTATCAGTATGTTTGTTATCAGTATTCAGATTCAGTAATTGTGTTATCACGATATCAGTGTCAGTTTTTATGTCTCATGCATGTACTCTGATGTTCATGATAGTCAGTCTGTTATTATATTTTTTCATGCATATGAACCCTATGCATTCATCTTACCTCACATGCATACCAGTACAATTAAAGTACTGAAGCATTTGCACTATGGTGTCTTATACCATAGGTTCAGAGACACGAGTTCCAGAGCATTAGTAGATTCCAATCTCAACAGTCTGAGTTAGAAGTGAGTCCTCATCTTTCTAGGACACGATCATCATTTTATTAGCTCGTTATTAGTTTATTAGTTGGAGTTAGTTGGGGATATATCCCAATAACTCCTCATTCAGACAGTCACATTTAGAGGCTTTTCAGACTACAGTATATTCAGATAGCTTTTTTCAGTTTTATTTGTGATATTTCATACCCCATCCATATGTTATAATTTATCAGACTTACGTTACAGTTTTGAACCTTATGGCCTTTTAGTTTATATTTTTGCATTACACAGCATGTATGTAGTATACAGGTACAGATATTAGTCATGGGTTATCTTGTGGTCCTTCAGGGTCATAAGCACCGCGTAACGTTTAGGGTACTATATTTGGGGCATTACATTTCTAACTAGTCATTGTTTTTTAAAGTAAATTCATTTTCTGTTAGGACTCATCAATTTCTTCTCTCCCCTATTCAAACTAGCAACCATCTCTTCTATTTCATCAGTCTCAAGCTTCAAAATCTTACTTTTTAAAAGTATAAAGTTGTAGTTGCTCATAGTTTGTGGAGTCTAAAAAGAGTGAAGAAAAGAATTAAGAATAAGGTACGATTCTAACTTCTTCTCTTTGTTTCAAAGACTGAGCATGCTAAGAATGTAAGTGTAAGTGTTTTCTAAAGAGTATTTATTTTTTAATATGTATGAGTTGAACACTGGTATAATCTAGTTGGGGTGAAATCTGAGTAACCCATATTCTGAAGTGCTTAAAATTTGGTTGAGAGTAGGTTTGTTGGCATAAAATATTCGAATACAAAGCCTATATCTACCTAGTATTTGACAAAATACCACAAAGAGGTATAAAACTAGAAAAGGAATGGCTAATGGCTAAATTGATGGACCGTCGACTTTGTGATAGACCGTCACTAGTGCTGTCACCAATTGAAATTTTGAAATGGTTTTTGTTAAGCAATAATGGGCAGAGCGATAGACAATCATTCATCTTACGGATCGTCAGCTAGACCATCAATGAGTCACTGAATTTCTTTTAAGCTGCGATGGATAAGGCAACAGGCATCACTAACCCCACAGACTGTCAGCCTGACCATCACTTTAATACAGTGACTCTTCTTCTTTGTTATTTCAAATTCTTACATATTTATATTGGTATGGTGATTTTATGTTCCATCCCCAGACACTATGACTTAAAAACTACCGGCAAAGATAGGTTGTGGGTGATCTCAACAATCTCGAGACACCACTATTTCAAGAGGCAAAGGTGATCAGGAGAGAGATGATAAAGCTCCAGCATTTAACACTCGCTAAAGTGAGAAAAAGAAGCAAGTATTCTTCCAGTTTGATGAGGAGAGTAGAATTAAAAGTAGTAGCAACACAAGTTCTAGCCCCGATGAGAAAGGGGTTAACACTTCAAACCCTAACCCAGTTGATGTGTCAGAACCTGAGGAAGGAGATATTATTAAAAGAAAAGACCTGAAAGTGTGTGAATCAATTCGGCAGAAGGTTGAGTTTGAAAATAAGAACTTCTATCATGGGATCCATCCCACTCAGAAGAGATCTATAAAGTGACCCATCACAGAAGAATATCAAATAGTGACTTATAATCTTTATGAGTACCCATATTTGGAAAGGAAGTTCAATTAATATGAGCTAGAAATCTTGAGCAATCCCCCAGGGTCATATTATTTGGACTTGTGTAATACCCCTTACTTTTCCTAGCTTGAAAAAGTTTCCCAAGAATGTTAAAAGCTTTGTTTGAAAGATGAATCTACTTTTGTACACATGGTATTTTCAATATTTTCAATTTTTATCATGTGGGGAAACAAATAAGATTTGCATCGATATTAAATTCGCCCAAATCTGACACTCGGGTGAAGAGTTAGAGCCTAGAGCTTTTTTACTGAGAAGTGTATCACCTGAGCCTTCAGCGCGTTGCGGAGATAGCTCAAATGGCAATTGTCAATTTCCAGTGTTACTCCGTGATAGTGGCGCATCCTGCCAAACTTTCAGGTCATAGACAAGGTGGAAACGGGATAGCTCCACGTTGCACCACCGTATAATTTCCTATTTGTCACATTCCCATAAAAATTAGGATATTTTCTCATAAATTAAAGATGCATCCAGGGTTAAAAGAGTCAATTTCCTACCCCTACACGTGATTTAGCCATTATTCATCCAAAATATACTAGTTTCTCTTAAGTTTCTCTGAAGAACAAGCTAGGGTTTCTATTGGGGATTCAAATTCAAGAAGGTTTCACCGTTAATCTTCAAGAAATCACAACCCTGGTATGCATAGTGTTCATTCATGGACTCCCTTCATCCTTGAAGTTCAAGAATCTCTTTTCAAATTCAAGTGTATAGATTTTTGTATGAATTCTATGTTGGGTTTGTGTTGCTCATGTTGATAATGACCAGTTGAGTTTTAATCCATGTTTGGTGATAAATTTCATGTAGAATTGACTAGTAAAGATGTAGATTCATGTAAACCTAGCATTAAAACCCTTGGATGATCAAATTAGATATGAATCATGATGTTTGATTGTTGTGTAATGTTGTCTACATATGTTATGCCTACCATGTGTTTGATTAAATGTCTATACAAAGGAAAAGTGCCTAACTAGCATGATATTATGAAATTCCCATGTTTATACAAGTTTATGCATATCACATGTTTGATAAAGTGCTTTAATATATGAATTATGAATTGTGTTGTTGGTCATATGTTCATATAATTCATGCTATGTCAGTTTTATTCCATCGAATCCTAGGGGTACTTGTACCCAATAATTTAACTATGTGCCTAGAGCCATGTCATGTTTTCAAGATACTCTCAGTCAATATATGATCCATAAAACTCAGTTAGTCATGTGACTCAGGAAAACCTAGAAATCTCAGAAATCTCAGTAGTTCAGTAATCTCAGTGATCTCAGTACTCAGTAATCTCAGCAACCTCAGTATTCCAAGTCAATCTCAGTAACTTTAGTACTCTCAGTTGGTCCTCAGAAATCAGTACATTTTGTCAGTCAATGGATCTCAGTAAATTCAGTTTAGCTTTGCTAAACAATACCACTAGAATCAGCTCAGTTCAGTTAATCAGTTTAGTGTCTTTCAGATGAGAGTAGGATTCAGCACCGATCGAGCCTAAGGATGGTGACTCACCCACTAGATAGGACTAAGATCCCTAGAAACAATCCCTAAGTTCCAAAACTACATATCCAGTGTAGGTACGATATATCATCCATTAGATAGGACTGACATACTCAGGGATCATCCATTAGCACATTTAAATGTATAAGACTGATCCAAGGGTCACCTACTAGATTAGGACTGACTCCACAGTAGTTGTCTTTACCAATAGCATGGTACTGACAACCTTCTAGCTGGGGTTACAGGTTGGACCCCCAGTTAGCTTAGTATGGGGCATGTTGGTTAGATGAATACATCCCACAATTTTAGTTACAGAATCAGGACTGTCAGATACAGTTAATTGAGCTCAGTAGTATAGATTTAGGACTATCAGATACAGTCAATCCTTATCATTATAAATAGACCCTAGTATCACCCACTAGACAGGACTGATCTCAACTATGGTCAATCAGTATCAGTATCATCCGATTTAGAGATCACCCGCTAGATAGGATTGATCTCAGATTTATTTACTCATATCCAGTACGGAACTTAGCTAGTTCAATTAGATTTAAGACTATCATATACAGTCACTCATGTTATAAGTTATATTAGTTATCAAAACTTATGTTAGGACTGTCAGATATAGTCAACCAAACTAGTTCTTTATAATTAGAACTGTCAGACAAAGTTATCCATGTATTAGTAACATAGTATTAGTCCCTCAGATATCAGTAATTCCATGTTATTAGTCGACTCAGTCGTCAAAACTCAGTATCCATTCCTATCATGATCTCAGATACAGTTATGTATGCATGCATGTATTCTCACATTCATATTAGTCAGTCAATTAGTATTGTTCATGCATATGAACCTATTGCATTTAACCTACCTCACTTTCATACCAGTACATTCAAAGTACTGATGCATTTGTGCTATAGTGTCTTATACTATAGGTTTAGAAGCATGAGCTCTAGAGAACCAGTAGCATCCCAGTTCAGCCATCAGAGTTAGCAGTGAGTCCTTATTCTTTGAGGGCATGATGATCACATTATTATTTCAATTTTTAGTTTATTTCAGTAGTTGGAGTTAGTTGAGGACATATCCCATCAACTCCTTATTCAGACAGTTTAGAGGCTTTCAGACTAAAGTATGTTCAGATAATTATCTCAGATATTTTGGTATTATTATACCATACTTTTTAGTTATGTACTAGTATTGAACCTTATGGCCTTTCAGTTCACGTTTCTACATTTATGATATTATTACTATTATTCAGTGCTTAGTTTATAGATATCAATCATGGGTTAGCTTGTAGTCTTTCTGGGTCATGGGCACCAAGAGGACGCTGAGTCTATAAAGGAGTGTATATAACACCCCAACTTAGGAAGAAGTCCTATATCGGCAAAACACAGGAGGGATACTGGGTATATAATTAATAAAAGCCTTACTCCCTAGTGACGTATTTTAAAGCTGTACGGGCCTGGGCCCAAAGCGAACAATATCACTAATGGGTTGGAGAGTTATAGGGGTCTCTCGAGCCTTCTTGGTTTAGGATGCCCATCTCTTCCAGGGCCTCAGCTCAGGTCGTGACAACTTAGTGCAGGAATTCTTTGCTAATTACTTGGCACTAGTAGAGAAGAATTGTTCCAAAGGCACTAGACTCACAGATCTGAGGAACAAAACACAGGTTCCTGTGAGAGGGGTAATAATTGACAGTTTAGACCATACAATCAATAGGATGTTATTTGTTCTAGACTATACAGCACCAAAAATAATACTAAAGTTTGAGCATATTATATGACTACAGCATTTAGCCAAAGGCCTTGGTTGGCTTACGTTCTCATAGATGACGGTAACCCATCATGGATATAGGGTAAATATCGGATTACAAAATTGTCCCTAAGTTTTAGGGAAAGTCTTTGTAGGACATCGTCAGATTAAGGTTGATGCCTACCGAAGGGGATTCTAACTTTCACAATCAAAGAGCAATACTAGTATCCAGTATGATTGAGGGGTTAAACATCGATTTTTGTCATATTATTGCTAATGAGATATTTGTTCATGCTCACAAAATGGTGAGTGCATTATCATTTTTACACTTGATGACAAAGTTGTGTAGGGAGTCGAATGTGCCAATGATTAGGTGTGTGAGTAATGAGATACGAGCCTTTAGAAGGCAAGTCATTGAGTGGAAAAAAGATTATTTAAGTTCAAGATGCGAGTCCATAAGCCGTTAGCCTATAATGCACAAACTACACCCACTCCAGAAACTTCATTGGTGCCTTCAGGTATGTTGTTGCATAGAGTTACTTATGTTCCATCGGGTTCTTTTATAGGTTCAAAGTCTTTACCTCCAGTAGGGGAGACATCAAACACTACTTCTATACCTCCGAGATACTCAGAGTACAGGTTGAACCAGGAGAATTTTGCAAAAATGGTACAAGATCAAAAGAGGTTTGAGTGACAATTAAGTGCTTGGACAAAAGAATTCAAGCATTTTATCGATAGAATTATTGTTAAAGCTATTAAACCATGTGAAAAATTGCATGCTCTATAGGATAATATGGAGGAGCAAATGAACAACAGGCTGAGAGATCTCCCCATTCTAGATTTTGCAAAGTTTGTGGCTGAATTCAAGGTAGCATAGATTGGTATTGCTGAATTGAAGAAGCAAACACCACCAAGTGCATTCGATCCTGTATTGGTAGTAAGTGATAAAGGTAAAGGTCTTATAGATCTCATGGGCAGGCCGCTCAAGGATAAAGGCAAGAAGATTAATGAAAATAGTGATACAAGATCGGAGAGGAAGAAAAGGCATAAAGATGAAACACAGGAGAAAAGAAATCTGATAAAAGCACTAAAAAGACCAAATAAAGATAAAGAGAAGAGAAGAGAAAGAAGAAAGTCACTGATTAAGTAGTTAGGGTGTCCACTAGTTTAGCCCAAGGAAGTGGGCACATATCGGAGCCAAAACCTATTCTGATACCTTCAACTAAGGAAGAAGTTGTGTTGAGCACCCCAGTTACTCAGGGAGTTGTCGTTATTGTATCTAAGGCAAAAGAAGCCTCGGCTAACTCGACTGATTCACAAGCCTAAAGGTTTTTTAAGTATTCTACACCCTTGTACTTAATTTATGATGCATTGAGGACAAAGCATTTTTATTTAGTGAGGTTGGGTTACTTGTTATGTGGATTAGGTCACCATGGAGGGTTTTGTTGCCTATGTTTTATTCCCTCATGTGCTATCTAGTAGAATTGACATGTCTAGGACTTTTATTCTTTTGTTCATTTGTCTTTTATGGAATTTCGTGATTAGAAATATGTTGTTCTTTTATTTAAAACTTAATGTGTAAATACCTTTCATGTGTGTTGGAAGAATAGTGACTTGGTAGAAAGCAGTGAACTGAGCTTTATGAAAATGGACATTTTTATCACTTATTGTACAAAGTTGTGAACTAAAATTTGTGAAAATGGTCATTTTTATCAATTATTATACATACTGTATGATGATCAATCATTGTGGATCTATAATTGATATTAGAAGTGTTGAATTAGAGCAAGCATAATCATGTGGTGCAAGTCCAAGAGTCAGTAGTATGAGTATTAGTTCATTGCAAGTGTGTGCGCGGATTTGATACAGTTCTTACATTGTGTGTATAGCAAGAACTTTCCCAGTTCATTTGTGTAGTTTTGTGGTTGATTAAATAGGATAGGATAGAAAGCCTTCTTTAAAAGTTAGTCCACTTATCCTTAAATACCCTACCAAAAAGATGTAATTTTTCCTTTGAACCTTTTTTGAGCCTTTAATTTTATTCTTATACCAACGACTCTTAGTTACTTTGTTTTGACTATTGACATCTGATTTTGGCCCTGGTCCCTCCTTGGACATTATGTACCTCGACCTAGGAAAAATACCTAAGTTGAGGGTGGCTACTGTTAGGAAGTTAGTAATTCAAAAGCAAGTAGTTTGAATTGGTTAGAGGAGTCTTAGCTGTCCCTGATCTATTTAAATAATGTGTACCTCAACTAACAGCATCAGCATAATTTAAGGGTGGCTGATGTAGACTTATTAAAAAAGGGGGGTGTTTTAAGGCTGTAGGATGGATAATATGAAATGTAAATGAAGTTGAAAAGAAGTAGTCATGGTGAGTAGCACTAAATTCAAGGAGTATGAAGTCTTTACCTGAAGTTACTACCCCAAAACCATTCCTCACCGATCACCAAAGTCTCATTACAAGCCATAAGAAGTTCGATTTGATCCTTGCTAATCAACCATTGGCTGCATAAGATGATAAGGGCAAGCTTAAAAGTGTATGTGCTTTTTTTTGAAACTTTCCTTATGAGAGTTAGAGTTCTAGTTGTTTATTCGCAGGTTACCTGAGAATGTGTAGCGGATTTCTTTGGCTACGAGGACAAACTAAACTATTCTTGTTGTTACTAATTCTTTGAGATCTTGTATCTACGAGTATGCATGTTTTGAGTTGTAGAGTAATGCC
This sequence comes from Capsicum annuum, assembly GCF_002878395.1. Taxonomy (NCBI): domain Eukaryota; kingdom Viridiplantae; phylum Streptophyta; class Magnoliopsida; order Solanales; family Solanaceae; genus Capsicum; species Capsicum annuum. Next base: position 41,328,646 of record NC_061121.1, read on the forward strand.
AAATATGGATCCTTATGTGTTGAGATTTCATGAGTAAGTTGTTAGTTAAATGGTTGTTTAATATGTAGTTAAACAACTAAGAACTAGTCATTGTTCTTGTTGTACACGTGATGTGGTGTTGAGTTACTTGAGGGAAAATCAATTTTCTTAAATTGAGGTTGTCGATGTTCCGGAGTTTGACGGAACATTTTACACCTTTTAAAGGGGATAATTGTATGTTTTTATGAAACTATTGAAGAATTTGATGATGGGTTTTACTTGTTCTCAGGAAAATTACACAGAAGATGGAATAACTTGGAAAGAATAACTAATTGCATGTGACTGACTGTCACTCTATCAATAGTCTATCACTACAGCCATTAGGATTAAACAGAATGGAAGTCAATTCATGGTCTCAGTGATGGACTGGGTGATGAACCATCACAAAGATCGTCGGCCTTAAACAGAAGAAATGGAGTCCAATATTCAAGTTACGGACTTGGCGATAGGCCGTCAAGCATGCGATGGACCATCGGTGTGCCCGTCAAACTCAAACAAAAAGCAAGCAAATCAGATTTACAGCGACGACCTGAGTGAAGGAGCATCATGCTTACGATGGACCGTCACTTTAGCGGTCAATTGATGATGCGACAAATTTTATTTGAATTTTGAATTCACACTTTCTAGGAGCCTATAAATACCCAACCTAGGGTTAGATTAGGGAATCTTTTATCTTTTGAAATATTTTATAACTGAGAATTCTCTAAGAAAACAAGCTTAAATTTTGGGATTTCATTTTATTCACAATCATCTAAGATTTGGAACAATCTCTTGTATCTTTGTAAGTAATTCTGAATTGCTTATGAAATATATAATGAAATTCTTTTCTTTGATTATGTGTGGCTAAAACTCCCATAACTAGGGTTATGGGAGCCTTGGTGTGATTCATTGTTAGGGTTGTAGGAATAATCAAATCATTCAGATTAATCCAATTGCATAACCTTCTCTTTAGTTTAATGATTCTTCTTGGTTGCAAACTTGAAGGATGTGCCTACAGATACCACTTGTTTGAGTAGAAGAGTTAGTGTTAGGAAAAGAAAAGAGTTACAAGGAAATTATAGAAAATAACTTTTAATTTTATGGTTAATGCCTTAACAGGATCAACCTTTTGAGGAATTAATTGATTAATTAAATTTGCTCTTTAAGTTCAAAATAATTAAAGTGTAACCATCTTTTAGGGTTGAGAAATGATTAGATGGACCTTATTGCACAATTAGCCATGTAATTGGATTTGTTAAACATGGATTTGAGATGACCTGCGACCCTTCTTGTTGAAACATCTTGGTGATCATAATCCTTGTTTACTGTCTCTCATTGATTTTCAACTTTACAAATGACTCACTAGCTCATACATTGAGTAATTTTGGAACAATATTTGTTAGTAATAAAAAACCTCTTTATTTGCGGATACTTTTGATTAACGGTTAATTAATAATCATAAGACTTAGTTAACACCATATTCCCTATGGGATTCGACCCCAACCTAGTTGGGTTATATATTTGACATGACCGCTTACACTCTTTTAGGAGAGTTTTAATTTGGGTGTATCAAATTTTGGCATTGTTACCGGGGAATACGGATGTCAAAAAAGTATATGAGCATTATTTGACTCTTGGTCAAGTTTCCTAATTTTACTTTTATTTGTTGTTTTTCATTATTATTGGCTCTTTGTTCTGTATGCCACAAACCAGAAGGTCAGGAGGGCCATTATTAACTTTCAACTCAGAACCTCAGTGAATTAGGCATATGGTGGAACAACAAGAAGCTGATAGATTAGCCGCTTTGGCTAATACACAATAAGAAGCTATGAGACTAGCCACTTTGGCTAATGCACAGGTCAACCAACAAAATGCAGATAACCCTGGTTGTGTTGCTAATGCAGATGATGATAACCTAGGAGATCATGATTTGGTTGATCCTATAAATCGGAGACATGTGGAAAATGTAGCTATACCAGCGAATCAGAATTAGCCAGTTAGAGGGAGATCAAACAGCCAACCTACTGTGCAATTTGACTTGGATGATGATGATGATGATGATGATGGTTGTGATGGAGTTGGTGCTACATGAGCGATTATTCCACCACCATTATCACCATGAGTGAAGTTTAACATCACATACACTATGATACAGTTAATAAATATCAAGGGGCTATTTGGTAAACTTCTAGGGGATGATCCGAAGATGCATCTGGTAAACTTTATCAATATCTACAAGTCCTTTGATTATCCTGGAGTGGGGAAGAATACAATACGTATTAGGCTATTCCCGTTGTCTCTGTTTGGGGAGGCAACACTATGGTTAAATGAGCTAGCACACGATTCTATAACAGATTAGATGCAATTGAAAGGAGCTTTCCTAGAAAGGTCCTTTCCATCTTCGAGAATGTTACAGCTGAGGGATGAGATTACTAACGTCAGACACTCATTGTCCAGAATATTGCATGAATATTAACATCACTAACTGTCACAACACATAATTTGAACACTAAATCCACTACTAAAAAATCACCTATGGGAGTAGATACGCTTAATGGCATAGATAATAAATCACTAGTCAAATCCAATCTCGGTTTATGACAAGCAGATATATAATAATAAGTGGATTCGAGAGAAAATAAAGTAAGAGCATACATGCGGTACAGCAAAATCATACCTCCTCTTGTCCTGCCTGCTTGAGCACCACCCCGAGCACCCTGATAAACACCCTTATGACCTTGTGAATCACCTCTACTGAGGGGTGACTACCCTAATAGGAGTTGCACCATTGGTCTAAATAACCATCATCCCATGACTAGGACAATCTCGTGAAAAATGGCCCAAAATTCTGCAAGTAAATAAAGAGTCACACACAAAACCAGAACTCACAGATCTGGCCAAACCAGAGTAACTACCACGTCTAGAATGACTCAAAAATAAACCCCTCGATAATTGATCACTGTTATCACTAGGGTGACCACTAGCACCAACCTGACCTCTACTCATAGTCTGAAAAATTGCTTGAACTAGTTGGCTAAGCTGACTCTAGGACTGAGAAGATGGACACGGAGGATACCCAACATGAGAACCACTACCTCTAAGGAAGGAACCACTATGACTCCCACCAAGTCTACCCTAGAATATAGGCCTATAATTATGGCCCTTGTGACTCTCCCTGTGTATCTCCTTCATCACTTTAGCATGATCTGAAACCTCAACAAAATGTCAGCTCTCTACTATTCATCATAATATGAGTAGTATTTCTCTTAGAGTTTCTTTTCCTTCAAATTTTGGTTATTTTTTATGGTTTTACAAATTGATCATTATTGTATCCTATTATGGTTACTGTTTAGGATGATTTGTATGACTGTCTATAGTATTTTTCCAAGACTATCTCCATTTTCATAATTCATTTCTCTATACTACTTTGGACTATTTTTTCTTGTATCGAGGGTCTATCAGAAATAGTTTCTCTACCTCTAAGGAAGTGGTATAATCTGCATGCACTCAACCTTTTTAACATCCCGTAGTTGTATCACTCAAATAATGCTCTCTAAAGTCTAAAATGACCTTTAGGACTACCACCACCCCCTGTATCGATGGTAGGATATGTTTAGACATTATGGGAGGTGTTGGAGTATTTTAGGACTTTCAAATTGGGTGTACGTCGCAAGGTAGGCCCTATGCTAAGGTCGTGCATCACATGGCCATCTCCAACAACTGATAGGTATGCATCACCCACTTGTGCTAGGCGATTGGTATGTATTTCCTAATTGGGGTTAGGAGATTTCCAAGCATCGCACACCTTGAGCTGGGCAATTGCCATGCGCCGTAGAGTAAAGGCAAAGCATCGTAAGTGCTTTATTTTGTATTAATTTGAGGTCAATAAGTTCTTTTTATCCTCCCATATCCATTTCTAAAAAAAATATGGATGAAATTAAAGTCCTTAATCACATATTAACACTCTCTAAATCCTCAATTCATATTTCTTAAGCAAAAGAAGGGAAAACTAACCAGGGTTTGAGAGATTAAGCCTCAAGGATCAATTTTCTCAACGTTTTCATCAATTCAAAGGTATGTAGGGCTATGCTAAAAATCATGGACATAGTTTATAGTTTTTAACAAATTTTAAAGGCATGAAATTCTATATATAAGAAGGGTTTTGAAAACACTCTGAAGAGCATTGATCATAAACCCATTTTGATGAGATTATTAAGAAGTTTTCCATAGACTTCAATTATATTCATGTGTTTAAACGTTATATGATTTCAAAAATTAATATGAGAGTAAGATTCATGAAATTTCCCTCTCTTAATGTGGAACTTATTCGATTTAATATGTTAGGGGTTTCCCAATTACATGCCCTAAGGATGATTCAAATATGTTTACTGTCATTTATGCACTTGAGGTTGGTTATGATTTGATGAGAGGGTGTTTTATTGATTTATAAATGCTTTAGTCCAAATAAAAATTGCATTGTTTAATGATAGAGATGACCACCCCATGTTGAGGTACTAAAAATGGAGTATTTTGCATGAGTTTTACATGTTTTGAAATAAGAACTCTCTTGTAATGACTAAGAACTCTCTTGTAATGTTTAAATATTTTGGTGGTTTAATAATATGTTTTTGAAATAAAAGACTATGATATGATATTGTATGGCGTATATGGTATATGACTTGCAAGCCTTGGTATGACGATATCCAAATAGATGAATACCATGATAGACTCAGAACAGGATAGGCTACAGACTTTTTTAGACTTCAGATCATGATTTTAGTAATATGCATGTTTTAAAGGGCTAAAAATGGGCGCTAAGAGAGTTAAGTGGTTACCCAAAGAAGGCACGAGTTTAGATAACTCATTGTACGAAATCGTGTTTGGCCGATACAGGTTTTATTATATCCCGAGATAGGGATTATACTCTGGATTTATGCATTTTTGGCGTATCAGAAATAGAAACTCCAGCCCTTTCAGCAAACTTGGGTTGGGAGCTTGGCCGCCAAGTCAAGGGCGGATCCCATATAGCATGTGGGATACTTTTTAGTGATGTAGGGTGTACCACCTAGCTCAGAAGTAAGACAAAGAGTTGAGTTATGATTCACAGAAATGTTTTAAAGCTCATTAATTACGCCAATGTAGTTCTATATATACTATCACAAATTGTTTTCATAATCCTCTCAATTATTTTTCAAGATGTGTTATTTTTGGATTGTTTTATATGTACTTTCGAGTATTGACCCCCTATAGTTCAAGTTCTGAGGCCCAAACCCATGATCCTACAAACCAATAGATTATACCCAAACTTTCAGAGATTAGTGAGCCTCTCTTACATTGGAAGGTGTCTATCTCATGTGTTATTTCCTTATTATGGTTTTTCTGATCCAGTCGGAGGCATTGTCCTGGCCTAGACAGATTATTGTTGTTTTTCAGCTCAGTAGAGACTTTATAGACTTGTTCAGAATGGATTTAGGTTGTCTTATGGATTTTGTCCTGAATTGTTAAGTTTGAATTAATGGTATTTCTATATTTCATTTATCTTCCATATTTTATCTCTTACGACTTATGCTTATGATTACATACTGAGGGGTCTCTCAGGCCTTGATGGCTTTGGATGCCCCTCATGGCCAGGGCCTTGGCTCGAGTTGTGACAAGCTTGGTATCAGAGCATGATTCAAGTTCCCAGGGTATCAACAAAGTCGTGTCGAGTAAAGTCCTTTTTATGGGTGTGTAGTGCGCCACACTTCTAAGGAGAAAGTTAATAGGCAGAAATATTCCTCTTTTCTGTATGATTCTAGTTCGAGCTATAGAGTATGAATGTTTCCTAACTCCTGACTTTCTACATTTCAGATCATTCCTCCATGTATATCTAATGAGCAGAACACCCATGTTGATGATGTCCTCTCTACTCATGGGATACAAAACCGTTATAGAGCCCATACCCCAGAATTTACTTCTACTCTAAGAGTTCCTCCAGTCCAAACTAGTCCACTTTGGGTTCCTTGATTTGGTTTCAATCATACCCAATCTCCTCAGAGAGAGGTATTAAATGCTCAGTTCCATTAGTCCACGCATATGATTGCTCAGCTTGTAGCTTTTCAGACTCATCATTCTAGAGATGTGAGTTCTATACCTAGTTCATCTAAAATCACTCGAGTTGGCCAGTTTATGATGATGACCTACCCACTTTTATGGGCACCAGGGTTGAGAAGGACCCCTAAGGGTTTATCGATAAAATGGTAAAAATATTTAGAGTCATACATGCTAGTAAGGTTGAGGGGGTTGACTTGCCATCCTATCAGTTGAAGGACGTAGCTAACCAGTGGTACAATGAGTAGGAAGATTTTAAGGGTAAGCATGTGGAACCTGCTGTATGGGGTGAGTTTGTAAAGGCCTTCCTAGATCGTTCTTTCCCTAGGAGCTGAAGGAAGAAAAAACTGAAGAATTTTGTTAATTTGAACTAAGGGAAGATGACCATCAAGGAATATGCACTAAATTTTACCTAGCAGTCCTGTTATGCTCCAAAATTGGTGGGCAATATGAGGGCACATATGAGAAAGTCCATGTCTGGTCTCTTGGATAATTTGGTATTAGAATGTATAGAGGCAATGTTGAACAAGGACATAGATATCTCAAGGTTATTCATGTATATAAAGTAGGTGGAAGAGGAGAAGAAGGGGCAATCTGAGCTAAGGAAAAGAGAAAGATAGTCTAAAAGAGCTAGGTCTGCAAATCAAAATAGCAATCAACGGAAAGATGGTAAATGGTATAAGAAGTTGTAACATGTTGTAGTAGTAATGCACTATTATGGCATATAAAATGACCTTAAGGATCCCCATAGTGATGGTAAATCATGTGTTAACATTGTGGGAGATGTTGGGAGTGTTTTAGGACCTCAAAAGTAAGTAGACATCATATTGTAGGGCCTAGACAATGGCTAGGCATCTCATTCCAATCACCTACCATCACTGGAATGGTTAGGAAATGGTCTAGGAACCGTACACCCTATGTTAGGCAATGGGCTAGGTGCTTCTTGGCACCGCATACCCAAGGTTTTTCGGCTTAAGGGCACCATTTTTGAATTATTTCAAGGGCAACTAAGTCTTTTTACATCTCATAACCATCCCTAAACATTTTAACATAAAATTAAAGTCCCTAAATGCATTTTAACACTATAAAATCCTTAGTTTATCTTTCTAAACCACAAGAGGAGAAAAACAACCTAAGATTTGGACATTAAAGCTTAAAGGGTCAATTTTCTTCATGATTTCTTTGTCATTAAGGTACGTGGGGCTATCCTAAACTTCTTGGGCATAGTGAAATTATTTTTAGCAAGTTTTAAAGCTATGAAATCATGTATTTGTGAAGGGATTTGAGAACACTTTAATGTATATGCTTTACGAACCCATGTAGATGACATAACGTTTTGGTCTTTATGCCTTATCATAGAATTGAATTATATTGGCTTGAATGTAAGTATTTTAGTTTGTAAAGTTGAATTGAGAGCATGAACAATTTAACTCCCCTCTCTCGTTATGATATTCTCTTATTTCATATGTTGTGGATTATGTAATGGCGTATTTATAAACATAAGATAAAGGTATCTAGATTGCTTTCAAAGTTGATACTTGTTATGAATTGAAGAAAGGGTGTGTCATTGTTTATAAATATTCGACGAGTTAATCAAAAGAATTGCATGAATTGTTTTGAGAAATTGACCATCATGTGTTGAATTATTGAAAAGGGAGAATCTTTGTATAAGTTTGCACATGTTTTGAAATAAGGACTCCCTTCCATTATTTAAATGTTTTTGGTAGTCAAATGATTTAGTTGGTTGAAAAATCTAAAGTAGAACATTACATGGCTTAGACATATAATGTGCAAGTCTTGGTATAACTATACCAAAACAAATAAAACCATGATAGACTCGGAATATAACAGAATACAAATTTTTTATTTAGATTTTCAAAATTAGAGTTCAGAAAGATACATCTTTAAAAAGGACTAAAAATAGGATTAAAGAGAGAGAGGTGGTTACCCAAAGAAGGCACGAGTTCAGATAACTCATTACCCTAAATCATGTTTTGCTGATATGGGTTTATTATGTCCTAAAGAGGGATTATATGCTGGCCTACTGCCCTATGGCATATCAGAATTAGAAACTCCAACCCTTGCGGCAAGCTTGGGTTGGGGGCATGGGTGCCGAGTCAAGGGAGGATTCCATATAGTCTATAGGATTGTAGAATTGTAGGGTGTACCACCTAGCTTAGAAGTAACACAATGAGTTGAGTCGTGCTTTACAAAAGTGTTTTGAAGCTTATTATTATGCCCATGTGTATTAAAATATTATATGCTGACATGTTTTTATGAAATGCTCTCACCTATGTTGTGTAAACATATATTATTGTTCTTGGATCATTCTACGTACTAGTATATTTTGTATTAACCCCCTATATTTCAGGATCTGAGGCTCCGTCTTGCAGTCTCGTAGAATAGTTGATCATTGTCATATGTTTGAAGTTGGTGAGCCTCTCTTATTTGAAAGGCGTTTTTCCTTGTGATGTTTTTTATTTGATTTTAGTTCATGGTCTGACCGGGGGCCTTATCGCAGTTTCAGACAGATATTTTTAGTTTTCAGTAGAGATTTCGCAGACTCTTATTAGACATTTCTAGGCCTTCTTAAACTTATGCCCATATTGTTTAGTTGATATAATCAGATGACCATGTTTCTGTTTTGATTTCTATATTTTATAGCTTATGAATTATGCATATGATAGCCAGTTAAAGGGGCTCTCTGGCCTTTGTGGTTCGGGATGCCCGTTGCGGCCAAGGCCTCATTTAAAGTCATGACAAACTTGGTATTAGAGCAAGGTTCATGGTCCCAGGGTGTCTGTAAAGTCATTCCAAGTAGAGTCTTGTTTATGGGTATGTAGTGCATAGGTGTGTAGCACACCACACTTATAAGGAGGAAGCTACTAGGCGTCTAGGAATGTCTCTCTTTTCTTCATGATCTAGATCGTGCCATTTTGTTGTCCAGATGGAAGTTATCCAAATTCCTTCTTTACTCAGATTTTATTAGCTATGTATCATTGTCGAGTGATTCAAGAGCAGAAGCTTAGAGTCTACATGAAGTGGTCCTTTCAAATTGAATCATATACAATTATGAAATTGCACAAGGACTTGAGAGAAGTCCATAAGTGCTTTAAAGTGTATTTATAAAGCTTATACCCCTATCTACATCAATCGTGCATTTGAGCCTGAGGTATGGAGTGTATTTAGTCCTATTTTGCAAAACCCTTGTTGCAGACATGCTTAAGGGTAATGATGTGTGGCAGAATGTTGAACATTATTTTTCACCTGAGCAGTAGAATATGATAAAAGTGTCATAACCTATGAGCTGTAAGATGGTCCAAAAGTTAGTGATATAAAGTTGCAAGCTTAGAAATCAGAATGAGGGTGACTTTTGCGTAAAGAAGTTAGTTTTATTTGTATAAGTCTTGACTGAGAGGTTGTTTTGCTCTTTCATGGTGATTGGCCAATATTGTAGCAAGATTTTTAAAGTGTATGGCAGTCTGTGGATGAAGTGTTTGGCTATGATTATTATTTATCAAAATAAGCAGGGATCTCATAATGGATAGTTATGGTGGTTGTAGAAATCATTTATAGGTTGTGAATGAAAAGGGGTAGATTAGTCAATAATTTATAGGTATAGACTCATTGGTGTTATAGAATTTGAGGATAGTGGGAATGTATGTATGGATAAGTAAATATGATGTGAGAAAGTGGATTATGTTAATAGATGGTAATGGGTTATATTATAAGATTAAGATCGACTATCTTTATTATGTGACCTTAACCCCTTGATTTGTCTTTTCTCTAGTAGTTGTAAATTAATAGTACATGTCAGAAGGTATGTAGTTGATTTTGAGGTGTAGTAGTAATGTCGTGGAGAGGATGAACTTATGGGCCATAGTTAAGTGAAATAAGAGACAGGTTAACATTTCTATTCAATTGATTAGTGTAGTGTATGGCATGTTTCATATGATTGGTGTTGTTAGACAATAGGCTTGAACTTTAGATGTGGAGTGTAGTGGTAAGAATAGTAGCTCAAGATTGATAGTGCATGTTTTGTGAAAAAAATTAATTAGTTGGCTTATTGTAATGTTTGAAATAGCCTAGGTTGGCAACTTCCAGAATAAAGAGTGGGAAATTGTGATATATATATATATATATATAGTCATGAAGATTAGTGTTAAGAATGATGAATTGTGGTTGATTCATTAAGTGAATAAGTTCATAAGTATAAAAGAATAAGTTGAACCCCAAGGTAGCATGTTGTTAGATAAGGTTATATGTGTATTAGTGGCATGTACACTTAGTCTATATTCGCAAGTTTCTTAATGTGGAGAAGTCTAAGGAGTTGTTAAATAGTGTTATGTAGAGTTGAATTAAGGAAATATAGGTAGGCAATATGCGGATTTGGTATAGTTTAACAAATTTTGTTAAGTTGTAAGTTATGTGATTAGAGGTGTAATGCTAGTATTCTAAGAAGTTGAAGATGAAGTGCTAAGTGTCTAGAAGCATGGATGTCTATGCCCTTGATAATGTTAGTCATAAGTCGATGACTTTGGGGGTTATAGAAAGTTATGATTAGTGTCCCTGAAGGGGGATATCCTAGAAACAAATTGGTGTGTTTTATTAAAATTATTGAGGGGAGTTTGTGTTCATATGTATAGTGACCCCCCATTATGTTAAGAGTTGTAGTTATAGATTTGATGATGGGATATGTCCGCAAGTCTAAGATTTTGACTTTGATCTAAGGGGGAGATAGTGAATTAAGGTAGCTCCCAAATTTTCTCAGTGTGGAAAGTTGCGGGGAGGAGACATGATAAACTTATTCCTCTTCATGCATACTCCTACTTTAATTTAGGATATAATTCTACTAATGTCCTATGTCATGTGTTCAAGTCATGCCTATACCTATGGTTTGAGTTCTCCATGGACTTATGTTCATGATCTGACCTCCAAACTAGAAGCAATAATGTCTCTCAGTAATCCAGTCTTTCGTGTATTCAAGCTCTATGATATGATTCTCACGATCCATTAAGAAATTCATGTCTTACATAATGATTACTTCTAAGGGAACTATGCTTTCTATATGTTACCAATTCATTTTATACCAGGATTAGCCAATGTGATAAAATTTATGCTAACTCATGGAAAATTTCAGTTCTTTAAATGAGGACCAATCACTTTAAGTGGCAATCTTTGTCTTAGTTGTTAACTAAATAAATTTCGGCTTTATGCTATTTAACTCAAGATATATGCACCAATGTTTGCTCACTATACTTTATCTTAAGAAGTCATGTTGTGTTGCGCTTATGCTGAACGACTCTCTACTTATGATCCAAACACTTGATATTGGAAATACTTCATGATTGTGTCGTATCTTAACCTCATGTCCCACCTTGAGTAGATCAACAGATATGGGTTATAATTGAGTAATGTTTCTCCCATTTATGAGGCTTGTGCTCGGGTCCCTTAATGACCCTCCATATGTTAGTATGATGGTGGTTGTGGAAGCGTAGTAATGTGTTAGGTAGGGGCTAGATATTCTTGAAGGTGAAATTTTCTTATGTGATTTCTTTAGCTAAAGCTATAGGCAAAAAGGGAAGAAGGAGATGAACTTTCATTACATGAAATGGTTAAGAAGGAGATATGCAGCAAAAATCTTTGTGAGAGTGATTATATTTGCTAGTCTTAGTGGGGAGATCCATGAAGTGGGTGTAGTAATAATAGTCTTGAATATGTGATTGATGAAAACGCAACCAATGTGTTATATAGTTGGTATTTCTTGATTTAAAACCCGAGTGTGTTTGATGGTAGTGACAAGGTGAAGTAATTTTCTTAATGGGATGTAGAGTACAGGGTCCCATAGCTTAACCTAGCACCTCTTTTCTTCGAGTTAGGCTTCAATATAAAGCATTATGTAGTGGGACTCAAACTTTTGTGGTTAGAAGTGCTATGGGAGAAATATTAGTTGGAAATAATGCAGTATGTTGTCTGTTATTTGGGGCATATTTGAGTAGTGTCTCTCAGTTTTAGGTCTAATCATTGTATCTTGTAAGGTAGAGAATGCTTCTATTTCTTAGCTTTCTCGAAAACTTATTTCATGATTAGTACCAATGCAAAATAGGCCTATGATTACCAAATAAACTCATACTATATGTCGTGATGATTATGATCCCTAGAACTCATATGCAAGGTCATCTCTATGTCAATTCTTATTATCTCACGCTTCGGTGCTTACACTTTTTACTAGGGGTTATCATGAATATCTTTGATGTCTTTGCATATTTTGTTGAGGAAAAAAGTTCAATCTGAGGTTACGTTCTTTATTTCATAGTTTGGAGCTTTAACAAGTCCCTATCCATCATTTGGTACCGAATGATCCTAAAGGGAAGATAATGTAACAACCCATAGTAGTAATGCTCAACTAAGGATTTTAAAATGGCCTTTAGGACCCCCGTAGTGATGGTAGATCATGTTTTGACGTTATGGGAGGTGTTGGGGGTGTTTTAGGACCTCAAAAGTAAGTAGGTGTCGCAAAGTATGGCCTAGGCAATGGCTAGGCATCGCATTGTCATTGCCTACCATCGTTAGAATGGTTAGGCCATGGCCTATGCTCTGCACACCCTATTTTAGGCGATGGGCTAGGCGCCGCCCATCTTGACGTAGGCAATGGGCAAGGCACTACCCAACTGAAGGGTAGGCCATGGGCTGGGCGCTACATACCCAAGGTTTTTTGGCTTAGGGGCTCTATTTTTGAATTATTTCAAGGGCAACCAAGTCTTTTTACATCCCATAACCATTTCAAAACATCTTAACACGAAATTAAAGTCCCTGGATGCATTTTAACACTATAAAATTCCTAGTTTATCTTCCTAAAACACGAGAGGAGAAAAATAACCTAGAGTTTGGACATTTAATCTTAAAGGGTCAATGTTTTTCACGATTTCTTCGTCATTAAGGTATGTGGGTCTATCCTAAACTTCTTGGGCATAATGAAATCATTTTTAGCAAGTTTTAAAGCTATGAAATCACGTATTTGCGAAGGGATTTGAGAACATTTTAACATATATGCTTTACGAACCCATGTAGATGACATAATGTTTTGGTCTTTAGCCCTTATCATGGAATTGACTTATGTTGGCTTGCATGTAAGTATTTTTTGTTTGCAAAGTTGAATTGAGAGCATGAACAATTTATTCCCCTCTCTCATTATGATATCCTCTTATTTCATATGTTGTGGATTATGTAATGGCATGTTTATAAACATGATATAAAGTTTTTTAGATTGATTTCAAAGTTAATACTTGTTATGAATTGAAGAGAGGGTGTATCCTTGTTTATAAATATTCGATGATTTGATCGAAAAAATTGCATGAATTGTTTTGAGAAATTGACCATCATGTGTTGAATTATTGAAAAGGGAGAATCTTTACATAAGTTTGCACATTATTTGAAATAATGACTCCCTTTCATCGTTTAAATGTTTTTGGTGGTCAAATGATATAGTTGGTTGAAAAATCTAAAGCAAAACATTACATACTTAGACATATGACTTGCAAGTCTTGGTATGACGATAACCAAACAAATAATGCCATGACAGACTAAGAATAGAATACAGATTTTTTTATTCAGATTTTCAAAATTTGAGGTTAGAAAGATGCATGTTTAGAAAAGACTAAAAATGGTCTTAAAGAGGTTTAGTTTGTTACTTGAAGAAAGAACGAGTTTAGATAACTAATTTCCCAAAATTGTGTTTTGACGATACGGGTTTATTATGTCCCAAAGAGAAATTATATGCTAGCCTAGTGCCCAGTGGCATATCAAAATCAAAAACTCCAACCCTTGTGGCAAACTTAGGTTGGGGGCATGGCCACCAAGTCAAGGCCGAATTCCATATAGCTCGTGGGATTGTATAATATAGGGTGTACCACCTATCTCAAAAGTTAGACAAAGAGTTGAGTCGTGATTTATAGAAGTGTTCTGAAGCTTATTGATTATGCCTATGTATTTTTGAATATTTTATTCTGACATATTTTTATGAAATGCTCTCACCTATGTTGTGTAAAAGTATATTTGTTTTTGCATCATTCTATGTACTAGTATATTTTGTATTCACCCCCTATATTTCAGGATCTGAAGCTCAGTCCCACAGTCCTACTAAGCAGTAGATCATTGCAGACATTTGGAGTTGGTGAGCCTTCCTTATTTCTGAAGGCCTTATTCGTTGTGATGTTTTTCATTTGGTTTTAGTTCATGGTCCGACCGAAGGCCTTGTCAGATATTGTTTTCAATTTTCAGTAGAGATTTTGTAGACTCTTATTAGACGGTTTAGTGGATATAATCAGATGACCATGTTTTAGTTTTGTTTTCCGCACTTTATAGTTTATGAATTATGCATGTGATAGCCAGTTAGAGGGTCTCTCTGGCCGTCATGGTTTGGGATACCCGTCGCGGCTAGGGCCTCGGTGTGTATTGTGACAAAAGTGGTCTAAGTAGAAATTTTGGAGCAACGCTTGGTCTTCAGTTAGTGCCTCGACGCCCAAACCTCTAGTCGGTAAGCGGATCCATAATTCTCATCCTAGAAATGGGTCAGTTGTGCACGTTACTCAATCCCAAGGTAGTGTGGCCCATCTGTATTAGACGTTCCCATAATGTGGGTATTGCGGTAAGTATTAACCTAGGAAGTATCAGTTTGGTAGGCTGGTAAGATATACTTGTGGTCAGCCAGGTCATTACAAGAAGGACTACCCCTCAGCTAGATGGAGTTTTGGAAGCGCTAAGACCTAAATTAATTCCTTAACCTCTCCACCTAAGGATATTGTTTCTGCTATTGAGGTGGTCTCAATCGGTTGTATGTTTTTCTACTCATCAGGAATCGGAGGCTTCACCAGATGTTTTTATAGGTATGTTATAGATTTTCTCCAGTGATATATATGGGTTACTTTATTCCAGGTCAACCTTATCTTATGTGACTCCTTATGTGGCAGTTAGTTTTAGTTTTAAGCCTGAAAATATTCCTGAACCCTTCTCTGTCTCTACTCTTGTTGGTGACTCCATTGTGGCTAAGAGAGTTTATAGAAATTGTGTGGTGTCTATTTCTTATCGTGATACTGTGGTTGATCTTGTAGAGCCGAACATGGTTGGTTTTGATGCTATTCTGGAAATGGATTGGCTCCATTCATGTTATGCTACATTATACTGTAGGGATCACCTTCTCATTTCCTAATGAGCCAATTATAGAATGGGAGGGATATTTTCTTGCACCTAGGGGGAAATTCATATCTTATCTTAGATCCCATAAGCTCATATCAAAGTGTTGTTCGTATCATCTTGTTTGGGTCAAAGATTCTAGCACTGAAGGTCCTTTCCCCTAGTTTATTCCTGTAGTTAATAAATTCCTAGAAGTCTTTCCTGATGACCACCCCGGGATGCCAGCAGATAAGGAGATAGATTTTGGCATTAACCTGTTCCCAAACACCCGGCCTATTTATATTCTGCCATACAGAATAGATCCTGCTAAATTGAAAGAGTTGAAATAGCAACTAAAAGACCTTCTTAACAAAGGCCTTATCTGTCCTAGTGTCTCTACCTGTGTGCTCCAGTTCTCTTCATGCGTAAGAAAGACAACTCCCTCCATATATGCATAGATTACCATCAGCTAAACAAAGTCACGGTTAAAAATAAGTACCTTCTTCCTAAAATTTATGACCATTTTGACCAACTCCAAGGTGCTAAATATTTCTCCAAAATAGACTATCATTCAGGATACCATCAGTAGAAGGTAGGGAGGATGACATTCCCAAAACCATTTTCAGAACCCCATATGGTCAAATGAATTCTTGGTAATGTCATTCGGACTGAAGAATGCTCCTGCAGCATTTATGGACCTCATAAATAGGGTGTTCCATCAATTTCTAGACCTGTTCATTATGGTTTTCATCGATGAATCTTGGTTTACCCTAAGAGTGATGAGGAGCACATCAATCACCTCTAAATCGTCCTTCAGACTCTTAAGGACCATGAACTATATGAAAAGTTTTCCAAGTGTGAATTCTGGCTTATTGCTATTGCTTTTTAGGGAATATTGTTTTTAGTAAGGGAATTAAGGTTGACACCCAAAAGGTTGAGACAGTGAAAAAATGGCCCAGACCCATGACTTCAACCAACATTCGAAGCTTCTTAGGTTTGGCAGGTTATTACAGGATATTTGTAGAGAGTTTTTCATCTATAGTTGCTCCACATACCAGATTAACTTAGAAAAAGGTGAAATTCTTGTAGTTTGACTCTTATGAGAATAGTTTTTTAAAACTACAAGAGAAGTTGACTATTACACCAGTGTTGACCCTTCCTGGGGGTACAGAGGGTTTTGTTATGTATTGTGATACATCTCGGGTAGGACTTAGGTGTGTACTTATACAGCATGATAAGGTGGTGACTTATGCATCCAGACAGTTAAAGGTGCATGAGAAGAACTATCCCACCCATGATTTAGAGTTAGTAGTTGTGGTGTTTGCACTTAAAATTTGGCGTCATTATCTTTATGGAGTGCATGTAGATATATTTAATGATCATAAAAGTTTGTAGTATGTCTTCACTCAGAAAGAGCTAAATCTCGGACAGAGACGGTGATTAGAGTTATTGAAGGATTATGACATGAGCCTGTATTATCACTTGAGTAAGGACAATGTTGTACTTGGAGCCCTTAGCAGGTTTTCCATGGTTAGTCTTTCCTATGTGGAGGAAGGAAAGAAGAATATGGTGAAGTCTATTCATCTACTTGCTAATTTGGAAGTCCGACTCCTAGATTTTGAGGGTAGGGGGTATTCATACAAAAGGTAGCTAAATATTCCCTTTGTGCAGAAGTTAAGAAAAAGCATACCAGAGACCCATTTTTATGCAGATTAAGAAAGATGTTAGTCAATAAAAGGTAATGGCATTTCAAATTGAAGGTGATGGGATTTTGAGGTATCAAGGTAGGTTATGTGATTCGGATGTGGATGGGTTACAAGAAAGGATTCTTGACAAAGCTCACACTTCTAGGTATGTTGTTCACCTTGGATCTACTAAAATGTGTCATGATCTCAAGGAGATTTACTGGTCGAATAACATGAAAAAAGATACTGCTAACTTTGTGGCTAAGTCTTTGAATTATGACCAAGTTAAGGTGGGATATTTGAGACCAAGTGGAACTTCCCAAGAGATAGCTTTGCCTCTTTGGAAATGGGAAATAATCAATCTAGACTTTATTACAGGAGATCCAAGATCCCAAAACTAATACGACTTTATTTGGGTGATTGTAGATAGGATGACCAAGTCAGCTCACTTTCTGCCTGTAGGGACTAATTATTTGGGAGATGATTATTCTAAGTTGTACATTCAAGAAATAGTTTGTTTGTATGGGGTTCCAGTATCTATTATATCCGATTAAGGTACGCAATTCTCTTTACAATTTTAGTGGTCTTTTCAAAGGGGTTTAAGTGCCTAAGTGAATCTTAGCATCGCCTTCCACCCTCAAATGGATGGGCAAGCAGAATGTACTATTCAGATCTTAGAAGATATGTTGAGGGCTTACATGATAAACTTTAAGGGTAGTTAGGTGGATCACTTGTCATTGATAGATTCACCTAATACAATAGCTACCACTCTAGCATCCGGATGGCTTTTTTGAGGTTCTATATAGGAGAAGGTGTAGGTCAAAGATTGGTTGGTATAAAGTGGGTGTAACCTATTTACTTGGGCCTGACCTTGTTCATCAGACTATGGAGAAGGTGAAGATTATTAGAGAGTGACTTAAGATAGCTCAAAGTCACTAAAAGTCTTATGCCGATATCAGAATAAGGGAGTTAGAGTTTAGGGTTGGTGATTGGGTGATTCTAAAGGTATCCCCTATGAAGGGAGTCATGAGGTTTGGAAAGAAAGGAAAATTCATTCTCATTATATAGGCCCTTATCAAATTACGCAAAGGATTGGTGGAGCTGCTTATGAGTTAGATTTGCGCGCAAGTTTAGCTTCTATTCATCCTGTATTTCATGTATCAATGCTAAAGAAATATATTAGAGATCATTTATTGGTGTTGCCTATCGAGGATATTGGTGTAAAGGATTCATTATCGTACAAAGAAGAACTCGTAGCTATTTTAGATCGCTAAGTTTGAAACTTGAGAAGTAAGGAAATAGCTTCAGTGAAAGTGTTATGGATATCCAACCCTCTTTGAAGCCGCAGATGATGATATAGAAGGTATTAATCTTATATTACTCTTTTCATTCTATGTAATGTCTGAAATCATGCTTATTATGTTCTGAGTCATCATTCGAGGATGAATGATCCCAATGGGGGATAATGTAACATTCCATAGTTGTATCACTCAAGTAACATCTCTAAAATGACCTTTAGGACCTCTCATATCGATGGTAGGACATGTTTAGATATTGTGGGAGGTGTTAGAGTGTTTTAGGACCTTGAAATTGAGTATGCGTCGTAAGGTAGGCCCTATGTTAAGGTTGTGCATCACATGGCCATCGCGAACAGCCACTTGAATGGTTGTACGATAGGCATATGTTGCCTACCTAGTGCTTGGCGATTGTCATGCATCGCCTAATTGGGTCTAGGCTATTGCCATGCGTCACCTACCTTGGGTT
This sequence comes from Capsicum annuum, assembly GCF_002878395.1. Classification (NCBI taxonomy): domain Eukaryota; kingdom Viridiplantae; phylum Streptophyta; class Magnoliopsida; order Solanales; family Solanaceae; genus Capsicum; species Capsicum annuum. The sequence goes on from NC_061121.1 coordinate 41,347,374, forward strand.
GGGCAATTGCCATGCACCATATGGTAAAGAAAAAGCAACATAAGTTCTCCATTTTGTATTAATTTGAGGGAAATATGGTCTTTTCATCCTCCCATATTCGTTTCTAAAATAATATAGACGAAATTAAAGTCCTTAATTGCGTATTAACACTCTCTAAATCTCCAATTCATCTTTCTTAAGAAAAAAAGGGAAAACTAACTAGGGTTTGAGAGATTAAGCCTCAAGGGTCAATTTTCTCAACGTTTTTGTCAATCCAAAGGTATGTGGGACTATCCTAAACCTCATGGGTGTAGTTTATAGTTTTTAACAAGTTTTAAAGGCATGAATGTATATAACAAGGGTTTTGAAAATACTTTGAAGAAAATTCATCATGAACCCATTTTGATGAGATTATTAGAAATTTTTCCATAGATTTCAATTATATTCATGTGTTTAAACATTATATGATTTTGAGAATTAATATGAGAGCAAGCTTCATGAAATTTTCCTCTCAATGTGGAACTTATTTGATTTAATATGTTAAGGGTTGCCCAATTGCATACCGTAAGGATGAATCAAATATGTTTACTGTCGTTTGTAGACTCGATGTTGGTTATGATTTAATGAGAGGTTGTTTTATCGATTTATAAATGCTTTGTGTCCTAATGAAAATTAAATTTTTTAATGATAGAAATGACCACCCTGTTTTGAGGTAGTAAAAAGAGAGTATTTTGCATGAGTTTTACATGTTTTGAAATAATAACTCTCTGGTAATGTTTAAATGTTTTGGTGGTCCAATAATATATTTTTGAAAGAAAAGACTATGACATGATATTGTATGGCGTATTTGACTTGCAAGTCTTGGTATGATGATACCAAATTAGATGAATACCATGATAGACTCAGAACAGGATAGACTGTAGACTTTTTCAGACTTCAGATCATGATTTTAGTGATATGCATGTTTTAAAAGGCTAAAAATGGGATCTAGGAGAGTTAGGCGGTTACCCAAAGAAGGCACGAGTTCAGATAACTCATTGCCCAAAATCGTGTTTTGCTGATACGGGTTTCATTATATCCCGAGATAAAGATTATACGCTGGCTTTGTGCCTTATTGGCGTAACAAAATTAGAAACTCCAACCCTCGCGACCAACTTGGGTTGGGGGGCTTAGCCGCCGAGTCAAGGGCGGATCCCATATAGCCCATGGGATACTTTCAGAAATGTAGGATGTACCACCTAGCTCAGAAGTAAGACAAAGAGTTGAGTCATGATTTACAGAAATGTTTTGAAGCTCATTGATTATGCCCATGTACTTCTATATATTTTATGATAAATTATTTTCATAATGCTCTCACTTATTTTACATGAAATATGTATTATTTTTGAATTATTCTACATCCCAGTACTTTCGAGTATTGACCCCCTATATTTCAGGTTTTGAGGCTCAGTTCCGTGATCCTGCAAATCAGTAAATTATACCCATACTTTCAGAGATTGGTGAGCCTCTCTTACATCGAAAGGAGTCTATCCCATGTGTTATTTACTGATTATGGTCTTTACGGTCTATCCGGGGGCCTTGCTCGGCCTAGATAGATTATTTTTATTCAGTTCAGTATAGACTTTGTAGACTTGTTCAGAATGGATTCGGGTTGTCTTATGGATTATGTCCTAAAATGTTAAGTTTGAATTAATGGGATTGCTATGTTTCATTTATCTTTCCATTTTATCTCTTAGGACTTATGCTTATGATTACATGTTGAGGGATCTCTCGGGTCTTGATGGTTTGGGATGCCCGTCGCAGCCAGGACCTTGATTTTCTGCCTCTGTAGTGACATACAAAGCATAAACTCGTATATACGACTTGACAAACACGTGCAACGCACGTACCGAGAGACTAGTATACTAAAAGTGTGAAGACTTTTGAAAAGTAATTCGAACTTGTTGACCTTTATTAAGACAGACCGCAATAGATAAAATCGTCTTTTTATATTTATTCTTTCAAAATAATTAGTTAATTATTTGATTGATTAAAAATAAAAAGTTTAGTACAAGGTTCCTACAAGGAAAATAAATTCTATGGTAACTCAGATTTCTTTTCCTAAAATAGTAAGAAAAAATAGAAAAATATGGTAGTTTTTCTTTTTAAAAAAAATAAAGTAAAATAAATTAAATCAACTCCAAAATTCTTTGTATAATAATAACACTCAGGACCAAATATAATAATATTTCTATGTGGCAATATTAAGGATACAAAAATCAAACTGCCGATTATGTAAAAAAAAATCTTGTATAACTAAAGTACTATGGTAATAATTAGGACCAAATCAATTCCTTGTATAACTAAACCACTATAATAATAATTAAGGACCAAATAATAGATTCAAATCATATGTAAGATAAAACTATTTTGAATATATATGATGTGTACATGTTTTATATATTATTTAGAAGAAACAAAACTCGTTTTTCGTAGTTCTTTTTCCTCCTCTTTATATTTTTGTTACTTTTTTCTTAGCTTCTATATTAATCATGTATATTTAATTATTTTTATTGTCTTATCTTTTATAATATCATTAGCTTCACTTAGTTTTCGAAAAGAGAATTACGAAGTACTATTATTTGTTTCATTATTTGTTATATATTTACTAGTTTCATGATATTTGAGCTTGGATTTGTAATTCTTTTATAGATATATGTGCATTAGATGATGGGGTATAGATGTCACAAATTAAGGTAAAATATTAAATTATTTTTAATTTATGAATTAAGTTTCTTATAATGTCGTAACTTTTATGCGCAGTTTAGTTCTAATATTGTTGTATGTCTTTGGTATATTATCCCTGAACTATTTGACATGGATCAAAAATATCTTTTATTTATTTTTGGCTCAAAAATACCCTTTTGTTTGATTTTTTGGCTCAAAAATACCCCTTCATTATGTTTTAGGCCCAAAAATATCATTATGTTTTAGGCCCAAAATACCCTTCTCTCAAATGGAATGCCACCAAATACGCCACGTGAATAAAAAAATTTACTTGATTAGTCCACGTCAACATACACAAATGAAAATTTGCTTCATTTAATCTATCTAACCATCAATTCATTTTTTTTATTTAAAGACACCCCACTCATATTGTAAAAAAATTCGGCTCAAGAGGAAAAATATTGAATAATTTGATTGTTTATTTTTCATGTGATGGGCTCTAATATTTTGAATTGATCAAGGCGAAAGATGAGGAAACAAATAGGTCCTTAAATTGTTGATCCAAAAGAAATGAATTTTAATAGTGTCGATCCTAAATAATTGGATCCTCAAATAGTTGACCCGATTTTCAAGAGCTCAGATTGCTACTGGATATCCTATCTGAATTTTTCTAATGAGGAACTTGATTGTAGTGAGAGAAATGGTAATTCAGAGACGAAATTGGAATTTGAAGAGTGAAAGTTTAGTGGCAATGTAGGACAACCACAAGTTGATGAGGTCAAGAATTTCTCAAGTGAGTCTCGGAACTTTGAAATGAAAAAATTAATAAAATACAAGGTGGTGAAAGGGATGATATGAGGAAAAAAAATTAAAGAATTGAATTTTGCCTCTTGGTCCAGATTTTTTGAATATGGATCAGATTGAATTTTTAAATAAAATAAAATGGGTTGATTTTTAGGTGGATTAAATGGAGTGATTTTTCATGTGTATGCTGACGTGGATTGATTAACTAACTTTTTTTTTTAATCTATGTGGTGTGTTTGGTGGTATTCCGTTAGACAAAAGCGCATTTTTGAGCCAAAAAATTAACGGAGGGGTATTTTTGAGCCCAAAAAATAAATAGAGGGTTATTTTTTAGCCAAAAAATAAATGAAGAATATTTTTGATCCATTTTGAATAGTTCATGGGTATTTTTAACCCTTTACCGTTTTAAAAATTTATGCTTCTTTTTTATGCAGGTGCATTAGGTATGCGGGTATGGGGAGATCACGGATTGAATAGAAGTTTAAATTCTTTTTGATTTATGAATCATGTTTTTCATAATGTCATAATTTTATAGAGTCTAAGAACATTATGTCGGTCGTAATTTTAGTCAACAACATTCGTTCTTAATGAAGTTTTTATTTATTTTTGTAACAATTTTTTTTATCATTTGTTGTAATGCAAAATAAGATTACTCTGCACTTGCTTAATGTACCAATCCTGTAAAACCACTGCAATGGAACCTGTTGCCTAAGAGGGACAGCCCCATGTATGCACGTAGAGTCTGAGGAACGACTACTCCCCAAGAAGGGATAAAAATTAATCAAAATTTGACTTTATAAAAGAATTTTGACAATTGTATTTAATATTTTGGATCAAGCTTTAATGAACGCTTCTTCTACTTTTCTTTGTCCTCTTCTACCACTTCTATTTTTATTCTTATTTTGATTTTAATTCAAGATGTCTTTTTTCATTCATTATTATCACTGTCTCTGTCTTTCTTTATTTCATTTAATTTATGATTTCTAAAGATAATAAATAAATTATATGTTTTATAGAATGGTGGTTAGATTGATTATGTTGTATGGAACGATATCATACAATTTCAGATTATCAAAAACATGAACTTTGATAGGAGATTATGAAAGACTCAGATTAGAGCAGAAGGTTTGTTAGATAGTTTAGCTAGCATTTTCTCGCTTATTTTATTACTATTAGCATCAATAATCAAATTGTTAAAAATTATGTGATAACAATCATGCTTTTTATATCAAATTAATTTTATAAAATTAAACTCATTAAAGTGAGGTACACGCGCGGGGTGCATATACCTAAACTAGTAATAATAAATATGTTTACAATAACATCCAAGGTAATGTATTGAAAATACATGGTTAACATCTTAATAAATTGAACCAATCCTTACTATTATAAATAATACAATAACATCCAAGGTACAAGGACGACTCAACCTATCCGGTGGCCTAAAGCCAAAATTCACTACGAGACTCTAAATTTTTTTTATTTTTATAAAAGTCATGCATACATTATTTGATGTGCATTTTTCTAGCCTTTTAAATGTAAATTGTTAATTGTTACTTTCAAAGTAGAATATTAAGTAAAGTATGTCACATAAATTGAGACCCATAAATAAAAAACTTCAAATTAAAGAGAATAGAAACTAATTAGAATATTAAACTAAATTCTAAAATATGATTTTGATATTATAATAAAATTTTACTACTTGTATTTGTTTGTTACTTCGTTTAATTGTTTTTTTTTTTCAAAAAAAGTAACACATCAGGCCAACTTATAATAATTAATTTGGGGCCTGATAAAATATTTGGGGGCCTAAAGCGATAGCTTCGTTCGCTTGGCCCTTGAGCCGACTCTGCCAAGTTAGTGTATTAAAACACATGTTTAACATCTTAATTAACTTACATCAATCCTTATTATTATAAATAATAATACTATTATGTGAAATATAATAATACTTCACTAAAAATAATAATTATCAAAAAACAAGAAAAAGACACATTAATTTTCTATTTATTATGTATATTTTTAAGGTCTCATATTAAAATTAGACTTTAAGCCACTAATTTTATTAAACCTCCTTGTTTGAAAGGGTGATGGCACTTCTTCAGGACAAATGCGAAATTGGCCATCAGTTCAGTTTCTTCTAATGCCAAGGTTTACCACTAGCACTTGTAAATCTGTAATAGAGTGGGCAACCGCATTTGAGCTGCTGAAGAATATGCAATGATATAAAGATTATGATGTCCAAGATAAAACAGCTCAACTTTAGCATTGTACCCATAAAACGTCTGTGTTCTGATGCTGTCACAATTGCTCTACCATCAGTAGAGGAATTGGTTTAGAAGCAGTGCCGTCACACTATAAAAGATTGTCACTATTACTTCTAAATCTGGCTTAGAAAGTGCACCACTGATCAGGCTCCAAATTGATCAACAGATCTTAAATGGCATGCTACCACAACAAACCTTTCGGGTAAAGGTTTGGCATTTTTTGAAATAAAACTTCAAAAAAAAAAGTAAACTAATTAATATAGAATATGTTATAAGCCAAACGGGAGAGCCTAATCCAAAAAATTAGCCTGATAGGTGGGAGAATCCATTTGAGTACCCCTTATCATTTCTTTATTTTTCCAATGTGAGACAATTGATTCATAACAATCATTTCTTTATTTTTCCAATGTGAGACAATTGGTTCATAACAATCGTCTCTGCTTGGGAACCAACGACCTCGTTGGTCACGGATAGCACCCCTCCTCTAGGGTCCAGGCCAGCACTCTGAGTCGCGGCTCCACGCGTGAATCGATCCTCGTTGGTCACAGCTACGCCCAGTTGGTCACAGCCGACATTCCTCTTGGGTTCAGGCCACCACTCCGAGTCCACGCGTGAATCGATCCTCGTTGGTCACAGCCGGCATCCCTCTTGGGTTCAGGTCACCACTCCGAGTTACGACCCAACGCGTAGGACTCTCAATAAAAGCAGCAAATGTTATAAACCAAACGGGAGAGTTCAACCCAAAAGACTAGCTTGATAGGTGGGTGAACTCATTTGGTCTATAAACCTCTTAGTATTTCTCTATTTTTCTAATGTGGGACAATTGATTTATAACAGAATATTTTAGCATGAAAATAGTAGCAGAAATTGATTTCATATTTAATCCTGACAGGAGCACAAATCATTGAAGAGGACGATATACAAATGAGACCATTGCTCACTGGCTCAAACATATATTTGTCAGCTATTATTTTGGCGGACGATTATCCAGTGTTAAAATTTCTTAATTATAGGGGTTATTTCTCTCGAACTTTTTCTAATGACTGGTAGGGCTTTTTAGAAAAAGAAGAAAATGATTTTACTTCGGTTTCACAAAATGACACATATCCTGAACCATATTTATTTGGTTAAAACGACAAATAAAGGATTGAAGGAACTACTTATTATTCTGCCTGCTGGCTACAAGTGTGCGATCAATGAAAATTTAAGTAAAACTAATTATTACTTAATTAAATGTTTATGGATCTTTATAACATAAGGAATCAACAACTAATTTAAGTAACACGTACATTGCTACATTGCTATAACAATGAAAATTTAAGTAGAATTAATTTTCTTATCCACTACTACATGGCTACATTGCTATAATACGTAACAATTTATATATATCTATATCTATAATCTATATCTATATCTATAGTTTATATCTATATCTGTATCTATAATTTATATCTATATTTATATCTATATCTATAATCTATATTTATATCTATAATCTATATCTATAATTTATATCTATATCTATATCTATAATTTATATCTATAATATATTAAAAGTGTGAAGACCCTTGAAAAAGTGATTCGAACTTTTTGTCCTTCATTAAAAGTTTCTTCTTTAGACAAAATCGTCTTTTCACTATTTTCTTAAATTATTATTTAATTATATTTATAATATTATCTTCTAAAATATATGGGATCGAGAGTTTAAAATATATGGTAAGACTTTTTCTTAAATTAAAAGTTCTAAAATATATGATAAGAGATAATTTTAACCAATTATAGTTTACCTTGAATAAAAATTATATCTTATTATAATTATGCTCACTATAAAGATTGGGACGAATTTTAGAAGTAGGAATCTACTTTTTTTTTTTCGTTCACACGAGCAATAACTTTGAAGTAGAATCTTTACTAATATTCTTATCTATAATCTATAATCTATATCTATATCTATAATTTATATCTATCTGTATATCTATATAATCTATTAAAAGTGTGAAGGGTGTTAAAAATGCTATTTGATCTTTTTGCCCTTCATTAAAAAAATTCATAATAGACAAATGTCATTTCACTATTTTTTATTATATTTGAAAAATAAAAAACTTTTCATTATTTTTTATAAACTAGACATATAATAGGAGTCCTAACAAACATTGCCTTATTTTTTGGCAAAAGAAAAACGTATGAGTATATTTGGCAAAACTAAAAAGTAGTCATTACTTTTAACAAACTAAAACACTATGGTAAAAATTATACATTCAATAGAGTCCTAATATATTGTCTTACTTTTAAAAAATAAAAATTGTTATTACTTTTGACCAACAGTCATAGAATTATATTTTTGGAAAAATAAAAATTATCTTATTTTTTGTAAATAAAAAACTGTCGCTGGAAATAATTTTTTGCTAAATAAAAATTAATATGAGAGTCCTTTTTATAATTAATAGGAGTCCTCTTTTCTCTTTGACAATCAATGGATAATATTCTAATACAAATTATATAGGAATCTAAAATTAAGTTCTTTTTTAGTTTATGAATACTCTAATCATAAAAGGAGTTCTTCTATGTGGTGATTAAATCATTACGTAAATAAAAGGTACGTAGAAATAGTTATTTTATCTTTTAATTTTTTGTTTCTTTATTATTATATTTTTAATTGTGTCTTTGGATTGATAATAAATCATTACATAGAATAACATAGAGTTAACAAGTTTTTATAGTAATTGAGTTGTGTTATATGTATAGATATTTATTTTTGCAATCAACGGATGAAACAATGGTAATATGCCAAAATCTGTTTGTATGATCCTTTGAAATTATTTTTCAGCAATTAATTAGATACTGTTATTTTATTTAAAAATTTTATTCATTCATTTTTTAAAAAGTCTTATCAATTGTTCAACATATATTTAAAAAACAGGAAGTGATACCTTTACTTTACAATATATAGCAATTGAATTATATCACATAAGATCAAGATGAGGACTTGAAACTTCTATTATTAAATTATTACAGATTTCTGGTTTTTTTAATAATCATCTTTACTTAGTTTCAACTTCCAAATTTGAATATTAGTTTGCAAGCATTCATAAATTCATCTGAGTTTTTAAATTTGATTCTCAACATTATATTTAAAGTTAAAGTTTTGCACCGATAACGTTATCCGAACTCTTTTATTTTAATAATATTAAGTCTCATGCATGTTGAATTTTTTCCTTGGCACCCATAATCTTGCTTGATATTTGGAAAAGAATTTGAATAAGTAATTATAATTAGTCATGGTGCAAAAAAAACAACTAAAAATGGTATAGTTAATTGACTGTATATTTAAACTATTCTTGACTTTCTTACTGGAATTTCATTATAAATCTATATCTATCTATATTATATTAAAGTGTGAAGGAATCTATGTATATTATATTAATTTTGTTTAAAATAAAAAAAAACATGAATGCTATCTTATATTAAATTAAAGGGAAGCAAAAGTCTACCAAAATTTTAAAAAGGTTAAGTAGACATCTTTAAAAAAATCTAATATTTGTTTTAGTTTAGTTTATTTGAAATTCAGAAAATTTTAATATTGATAAATAATTTATGAAAAAAGTAATAAAGTAAAAATCTATCATATTTAGATAATTTTTTTACTAAAGAAAAATATTATTAACTTTCATAATTTGAGGATTCTTCTATAACAATATAATAATATCTGATATATATGGAACAAGATTTATTTATTTTTGTTCTTAAATGATTCTTTGTCATTACGAAATATATTTTTGTAATATTTGATTTACTTTGATGCATTGCATTTTAGGTTTGTTTTTCACCCAATTTTGTAGGTATCTTGAAGATGAATGATGAAGATGATAATATAGACAATTGACGATCAAAATTTTGAGCCATACAAAATATTATGATTATTTTTCACTTTCTAAGACACCAACCGTAATTTAAGGAGTTATCAATGTATTTTTTACCTACCTCATTTGTATCTTAGATATTTACAATTACTATATAACTAATTAAATAAATTCTTTGATTATTTAATTATCATATTTAATGTAACGTTTAAACTCATTATAGTGAGGTACACGCGCGAAGCGTGTACACCTAAACTAGTATATATATATATATATATATATATATATATATATATATATATATATATTAGGGAAGTGTTCATGATTTTGTTGCAAATATTATTTTACTGTTTCTGAATTCATATATTATGTACAGTCCAAACATATGGAGGGAAACTCACTCTTGCTCTCGACATTCCTTATCTACTTTTGTGTTTCACATTAGTATTACTTTTTGTTTAGTTTTATAACATCTCCTCTTTAATTTTTTGAATGTCGTTATTCTTCTTCTTTCCCTAGCGCTTTGCTTAGGTCTTTAGCTAGGATGGGACGGATAGGATTCTTCTACTCTTAGTTAGACGTCTCGATGCATTTGAGTCTAGAAAATGAAAAAGATCTTGATAGGAAACGTCCCCCTCAACCCCCACCCCTACTGGCGTTATTGAGATAATGTTGTAATTTGTTCATTGGACTGAGTTGGTTCACTTTTTTCATCTGATTGCAATACTATATTGTAAAAATTTCATATATAACGACATGTTTACTATTAATTACTAAAAATCCCAACTTTTTTCAAAATCTCATAAAATCCCAACATTTGAACTCTGAAGATACATGTTAATCTGAAGATACATGTTAATCACATTAGATACATACTACTGATACAAGTATTAATTAACTAAATCAGCACGTTTAAAGAGATGTAACAAATAAGTTTGCATTAAAACAACATTTATGTTAACTAATTAAGATAAAAAAAAATGAAATCCCACAATTTACGGTAATCAGTTTATTATTCCACCACTTTAAACATAAACATTTTTCGTATTATTTTTTTGAAATTGAAAAATCTTCATTCTTCTTGTTCAGAGAAAATATACCAATTTTTTTTGTTTGATTTGTTAATTTCATTTGTTTGATATGAATATTTCGGTGTTGTTACATCATTTCGGTGTTTGGGTTAACGAAATCGAGTATGTGGGTTATAAGAGTGATAGAATTGTGATCAGTGAACATATTACTTACGAACAACTAATTTTGACAATTGCGGGAGAACTGAAAATCGATGAAACAAGGAAAAAAATTGAAGCTCGTTACATTGTTGAAGAAAATGCTTGTCCGTTGTTGATTCGGAACGAAATAAGTGTGAAGCTATATGTCGAAATTAAAAAAACTGAGCATGGATTTGGAACGTATCCTCTTATTATCACTACATTAGATAAGTCTACTAATGAAATACTTATTGATGGAAAAGTTGATGTTGTAATGTGTTTGGAAAGTCCATTAGAAAAAGTTGCAGAAATAATTAGTTATAAATCTAATTCTACTTCTCCTATGCCTTTGTCGGATAGGAAGGGGAACAAGATCATTACTGATTGCAAACATGGTGATGTTAAGATTGGGAATATCTTCAAGGATAAGTGTACTCTCATTTCGATTATGGTGCGATTTGCAATTCAGCATTCTTTCAATTACTATGCCAAAAGATAGGACAAGAAAAGGTATGCTATGTTTTTATGTAGCAGGTTTTGTTAATTTTGTGTACGCTAATTTAATTTTGTATTCAATGTTTGGTTGGTGATTATTTTACAGTTTTTTGTGTCTTTATGTTATTAACGCCAAGATACATTTTGTTATGAAAAATGATACTTTTTACTCATCTTGTATCTCAGTTTATGAAATTATGTTTAATTATGTTTCTTGTTGTGTTTTAGTTTCACATATATAATAGAAATGTGCTAGATACATGTTGTAAATTTTCTAGATACATGTTGTACAAGTATTCAATGCAGTTAATGAACATAGAAATCTGTTTTTTTCAGTGCGCGAAGAAAAATAATTTGAACTTTTGTTTTCATTGATTCAGCTATGTCCTACGATGCCATTCGGAGGATTGTCTTTGGATCTTTAAAGCATCATGTCGTCAGGGGACTAAACTATTTAAAGTTAGATTTTTTCAAGATGTACACACATGCCCGTTGAAAGATCGAGTTTTTACTCAACTTCAAGTTATTGTTGGATTTGTTAGTAGTTTTGTTGCACCAAAACTTGTCAACTATAAGAGAATACACACCCCGAATGATATAATCGAAAATATTAAAAATGCTTTCGGTATAGACATTAACTCTCAGAAGGCTTGGAGGGCTAAAGAACGTGCGATTGAGATGTTAAGGGAGAATCCTGTGGATGGTTATCGACAAATGGCTCAATATATATACATGTTAAATTCCGTATATCCAGGTTTACATATTAGAATGCATAAATCAGAGGATAATAAATTTATGTATTTGTTCATTGCATTGCAACCTTTGAAGAGTGGATTCGAATATTGCAGGTCTGTATTGTGGTTGATGGTGCGCATTTGAATATAGCATATAAAAGTATATTTGTTTCCGCAAGCACTCTTGATGGAGCAGGTAATTTATATTTATTTGTATGAATATTTATTTTGTGATATAATTCAGATCATAATTTTTGTTAAATATTTTTTTAGTTTGAGAAATCATTTACTTATATCTGCTTAATTAATTTTTTTTCTTATCAAAATTGTAGGATGCATTCTGCCGATTGTGTATGATTTTGTTGACAGTGAAAATGATAATTCGTGGACTTAGTTTTTCAAGAATTTTAGAATTTCTTTTGGAGAGCGTGATAGTATGTATGTTGTATGTGACCGACATGAAAGCATAATAAAGGTTGTGAGTGTTGTATATCCGAATGTGTCTCACCTCGCATGCATTTGGCACTTGCGAAAGAATGTTTGAACAAACTTCATGAAGAGTAAGATAGACTTAGTAATAATTACTATGCTATAGCCAAGGCTTACCGCAAAGATGAGTTTGATTTTTTTTGAAATCAAGATGGGAAGATTGATCAGAGGGTAAAGTCTTATCTTGAGGATGCTAGATTTGAAAAGTGGGCATGCATGTATGCACCTGTTAACCGTGGTAGAATGATGACTTCAAATATAGTGGAGTGCATAAATTGTAAATTGAAGCTAGCACGTGAGTTAACGATTATAGAATTTTTGGAGCAGGCTAGAAAATTATTTCGAAGTGAAATTGCAAGAATAGAGAAAGAGCATTTTATGCAAACACGTCACTTGGTAGTAGATTTGAAGGAATTCTTCATCTAAATACTTCAAAATCTTCAAGGCTTAAGGTTAGTTTTGATGTTTTATTTTGTTTTACATATTATAGAATGTTTGATTCATAAAACAGGATACTATTTGTTTTAAAATATTTGTTTTGAAAAATATTATAGTAATTTAATCAATTTTTTTTTTGAAGTTAAACAAAATATTCTAAAAAATGATCAATATATATCTATGTGTAAACATTTTATGACTAATCTTGTAGGTTAGCGCGTCATCAACATATGTATATTCTGTTTACAATGACGAGAGGAAGTACATAGTATGTCTTGATAGGAGGACTTGCACTTGTGGTAGATTCTAATTGGACGAGATAATATGTGAACATGAGATTGCAGTACTAAAAAGCAAGCATGTAGTTGATATGAAGCCTTATTGCTCAGAGTTTTATTATGCCGAAATATTAAGGAAGACATATGAAGAATCTATGTTTCCAATATCTGATAAGAAGGACTGAATTGTACCACAAGAAGTTATGGACGAAGTTGTGTTACCATCAAAATACAAATGTCAACCCGGAAGGACAAAGAAAAACATGCATAAGAAATCAAGTGAAACAATGACATCGAGCAGTAATTATTGCAGAAGATGTGGTTTTGCTGGTCACAATAGGCGTACTTGTAACTTCTTTCCAAAGGAGGAGTGACAATACAGTTGATTGATTAGTAATGTGGAATAATTTGTTATCTTATCGTTGAATTTCTTTCCTTTTTAATGCGGCATTTTAATTGATGACATTGTTGTTTGTTAAGAATTTTAAGAAAAATAGTTTCTGAAATAAACAGTTGTTTTCGCTCCTTTGTTAATTATTTATATATATATTTTAAAGATTTAAATTGCCATGACACATCATATAGAAAGTAAGATATATTGAACTGATAATGTTATTAAATTTGATTTTAGTTGTTATGCTATAGTAAAAGATTGAAAAGATTTATACTTTTATAGGATGTATCTTTCATAAATTGATAGATACAAGTTTACACAATTTATATCAATTGTAAAATATAATTGTATCATATAGGACTATAAGTTTTGCTGTAATGTGTTATTCAGGTTTTAGGCAAACATGCATTCTGAGTAATAAAAATGGTTATAGATAAATAATAATGTAATATTTTATTATTTACAATTATTATATAGTAAAATATATTTTTTTTTTACTAGATACATATAATTTAATATGATGTTTCTCAGTTAATTTTATAGATACAAGTTAAAATATTCATTTCTAGAATCTAATATGTCATTAGTTTTTTTATATAGTTCCATTAAGTTGTGTTGTAATTTGTTAGGCATTTTAGAGACAACAGGTATTAGTTGGAACAAAAAACTATTGCAGATACTAAATAATGTAATGTTGTGAAGGTTACTACCATTATATTGTAATTTATGCTTCATTATTTTAGATACATATGATTGTAAAATATTATAAAATATGTATCTAATACAATGTCTTTATAAAGTGCAAGAACAACATATTTCGAAACATAAATATATCTGAAATGCTTGTGCATTGCATTATAATAGGTAACAAAATAAAATTATTTAATCATTTAAAAAACATAATGTATGGGTATCTAAACATTACCAACATCATCAAAACATCATTAAAGTTTCTATCAACTTCCTAGTTTTGTAATATCCAACTAGCAAATAAATAAACAACTATTTAATATGCAACAGACGATCTGTTTCTTTTGGTGCGAACTTGCTCCTTGGCCTTGGTGGATCATCATTCTCACTAAAGTATTCTTTCTCTGCTTTTTCAGATCCGTACTTGCACAAAAGAGAAGCATATCTCAGACGATGATATTGCGCATCAATACCCAAACATGGAATGACTAATCCCTCACTCAGATACTCGGCATATACAACCACAAATACATGTAATACCCCGCATGTTTCTAAGCTAGGAAGTGAATAAGTATTCCTACGTATGAAATCTTTGATCCTGTGATTCATACTTGAGTACATGACTTACAATGAATATCCTAGTGATAGTATAGCTTATGATGCATTAAGCATGATCATATAAGTCACTTAAGGTAATACAAGCTAAGAGTTTTTGAATCCATCAAGTTTTAGTGTTCGATTTTGTAAGGGTCATCTTTGAACAAGTATAATTTGATGTTAATGTGGTATTTTGGCTGATTTAGACCTACCAAATTGTAGAGAATTGAATTAGCTTTCCAAAAATACCAATTTTGCCTTAATCCAATACTCGAGCGAAAAGTTATGCCCATTTTCGTGAGAGACAGCAAGGATAGGCGATTGGTTAGGTTCCGCCCAACCAAACATAGGCGATTGGTTAGGCCCCGCCTAAACTAGATTAGGCAATCACTTGGGTGCCGCCTAAGTCAATTTTAGGTGCCAAAAATACTCCGTTTTGAGTTATTTTAAGGGTAATTAAGTCTTTTAACACTCCTTACACGTCCCTAAACTTAACCCTATGAAATATATAGCTTCTAAACATATTAAAACCCTATTATCATCTCAAATCTCATCATCCAAGAGCACTAAAAGAGAAAAACAGCTAGGGTTGCGTAACTAAGCTTGAAGATTCGATTTCAAGGAAATTCCTCCGTCAATCATCAAGAATCTTCCTTCTAAGGTATGCGTGAGTTGATTCATGGACTCCTTTCGTCCATGAAGCTCAATAACCATCTTATAAATTTTGTATCATGATGTTTATGTTGTTGGTGGTTGATGTTCATGTGGTTGGAGTTTATTGATGCCTAAGATAGGATCTTTGTATGTTTATTGTAAGGATATGGTGGTATTTAACGTATAAATATGTGAAATTGGTGGTTGAATATTTGTAATCTTAATGAATCCACCTATGCCTAAGATGTACATGTAAGGTGTTTGTGAAAATACCTAAGGGAATAGAAATCATGCTTTTATGACATAATAAGTCCTAAATGACTATTCCATATTCTAAGTTTATGTTCAACGTGATCCCCGTGCTATTGTCTTGAATTGAAGAAGTTGTACGAGATGCTCATGATATTGTTGTGATATAGAATGACCATGTTATTGAAGCCATGCAAGTATATACATGTTGTATGCATTCCCGATCATGTGATAGTTTGTTAAGAATCATTCTTATTATGAAAGCCTTACTTATGATATTGTGAATTGTGGACTCAAATCTTGTGATCAAGTCATGTCATGTGTGTCAGTTTTCTCCTATCGAGTCCTGGGGGTACTTGTACCCGAAAACTATAGTTGTGTGCCTAGAGCCATGTCATGTTTCACGATATCCGAACTCAAGCTATGATTCCATAGACTTCAGTCAGTCATGTGACTCAGGAAAACCTCATGATCTTAGTCAGTTGTCAGATATCAGTAACATTTCGCCAATCAACAGAATTCAGTAAGATTAAGTCATACATAGTCAATTATTTATGTTCAGTCCCTCCAAATGAGAGTAGAGGTTAGCACCGAGTGAACCCAAGGTTGGGAACTCACCCGCCAGTTCAGGGTGTGATTCTTAGTATTCATCCTTGTGTTCCAGAACTACGTAGCCAGCGTAGGTTGAGACATCTTAACCCATCAGATTAGGGTTGATGAGGTGGCTTAACCCATCAGTTTAGGGTTCCCACCATTCTCATTGAGTACCCACCAGATAAGGGTCACTCACTGGTTGTCCTTACCCATGGCATGGTATTGACACCCCTTCCGTTGGGGCAGAGATTAGACCCCAGCTTAGCTATAACGGCATACATGGGGTATGTCGGTTAAACACTACTTCCCACAATTTCAGTAGCAGTCTCAATAAAAGAACTCAGGGCATTCTTCAGATTTTAGTATACACAGAACTGTCAGATACAGTCGTCCATGTTAATAGTTTCAGTATCAGTCATAACAGTTATCAGTAAACCATGTATTAGCTTACAGTTCATGCTATCACATATTCATGGTCCCAGTTTCTATATATGTGTGTTTGCCCTCCCACGTTCATATTAGTCAGTCAGTGTTGTTCATGCATAAAACCCTTTATGTTCAGCCTACCTTACTCGTATACTCAGTACTCCAGTTATACTGACGCATTTGCGCTATGGTGTTTTTTTTTCATACTACACCATAGGTTTCGAGAGACGAGCTCCAACCCAGCAGTAGCGGTAGCATTCTAGTCACAGAGACACAGTTAGTCCTCATTGATTCGAGGACAATATGATTTGATATATTTATTTATTTTTTCAGTTCAGTTTTACGGAGTTAGTTGTAGACATGTTCCTTCAACTCCTTATTCAGATAGTTTATAGGCTTTCAGATTTACGTTCAGACTTAGCTTTCAGATTGAGTTGTTTTAGGTATTTTTATCCACATGATTTTATTCAGTTGAACCTTGTGGCCTTACAGTTCTATGTATTCCGTATTATTATATCCTGATTTGTAGTATACAGGTACAGATATTAGTCATGGGTTAGCTTGTGGTCCCTCGGGGTCATGAGCATCGTGTAGTATTCCGGTTCAGCGAATCGGGGTATTACAATATACTACAATCCCTGTATTCCAATGAATAATTAAATTAAAAACATCAATATACATAAGTATGGTAATGAAAACAACCAAAAAGGTAATGTAATGCGTACAAGCATCCACTATCTTGTTGTGCTATCTCAGATAAATATTCCACTTGAAATGAATTCCGTTCGGTATTTCCCTCTTATGATTTTAGTGCAACCCAGTCAGTGGATACCTTGTGCTCAAAAAAATCATTGTACTGAAGGTAAGTCGGAATCATTACAATCAACTTTTCAATCTCACTTGTTTGTGTTTTTTTTCGTGAAGAGGCCATTGAATCATACACACGAATGCATCGATCATTTTAAGTAATGACTCCCAATACCTAGTTAAAGGCACTATCACAGTTAATTGGAAAAAATACCTCATTAACCATATGCCAAGGCTGACCTGCGCACGTACTCAATCCCTTGATGGTGTTAATCAATGACATCTCCATATCAGCAACCTCATTAGTCCTAGCAGATGCATCTTGAGTTGCAAGATCCTTAGCAATTTATGAATTATAGTAATTCACATATGCCTTATCGATGTACACTTTGAAAAAGCAATCTGTGGTAGTGTATCTGGTGATTGGAAAATTTGTGTTCTTGTACTTCTTCCTCAAGTAGTACATAATGACATCCAAATATTCAAATTATAATAAATTGATATGTTATAGCAATCAACTATAATAATTAGTAATTAGATACAAATTATTGTTTATGTATCTAATGTAATAAATTTATAAAATTTTAATAACTGTAAGAGCAACAAATGAACAGCATATATATTCATATAGAATGATACTTTTTTTATTATTATGTATCAAATACAAAGTACATTTGGCTAAAACATTCTAAATATTTATACTAAAAGTAAAGATACAAATTTGATAGAAACAAGTTTCATTAGCATGATGTTTAGCTTAAATAATTTTTATAACTTGTACGGTCAATGTAATTATGTAATAAACTTTAATACTTCATCATAAAATCACACAATTCGAAATCTATTTTCTATTGACAATCTGCTTAAACAAAGATTGAAGAAAAAATGAAGGTAATTGAAAAACAAACATTTCAATAAGAAACATATTGATATATGATGTTAGATTTTTTGTTATCATGTATCTAATAAAACATATGAACATAATAAAACCAACATCTAAAATGCAGCAAATAATAAAAATTAAAAACAAGTTTCTTAGTATGAATTTTTAATTAAATAATTCATCTAATTTATGCAAACTATCTAAAAAACCCCATGTTAAAGACTTTAATACATCATATATAGTATGCAATATGAAATGCATATATTAATGAAAATATACTTTCACGATGTCACAATTTGAGATTTTTGTTATCCATAATGAAAATACATCATCATTCCAGCACTTGTTTTGTTGATACATCAAGTAAAATCAGTTCTTGGATTTTGGAAAAGTAACTACGAAATCTAGTTGACGAAATCCAAGTGTTGAATAATTAACCTTGTAGTGATCATTCTTATCTTTCCTGTAACATAAAAGTACAGTTGATTTAAAAAATAAATAAATAGTAAGTTGTATATTACTTTTGAATTTAGAATAAGACATGTGTTGCTTACTTTTTCATGTGTTTCTTGTAAAGGCCATCATTAATTCATTCTTAAAATATTTCCATCTCTACAATAGGTGAATCCCCAAAAATGTGATAACCTTCGAATGGGTATTTTTTTTGCTCTTTAGAAGCCAACCTTTTCTTTCCTTTAGAAATTGATCCAAAATGGGTCAAAAAGGAGAACAGTAAATCCTTGATGACTTTATTAAGAGTGGTGCAGGTGCATTTTTATCATCTGACACATTTTTTTTTTGGCATAAAAAAGACAGATAAAATTGTGGAGTCACTAATCTCATACTCTATTGTAGATGTTGGTAGAGGCTTGTAAATTATCAATGTCAAATCATGTTCTCGATCTAGAATAATACTTTCAAGCGGTTGCATATCTTCAACAACGATGTCACTCTGTTTCTCAATTCCAATATCCTGAAAATGATTTCAAACATTAACAAATTTTTTACCAAGAAAGTCCAGTTATTTTAAAACCAAAATAGTACCAGTAATGTCCATTTATGTATCTCAACTTTACCAATATATAGTAACTTGCATCTCAACTTTATTTGATCTTGTATCTCTATTATATTTTAAAACAGAATGCATTCTATTAAAGTGATAATCACTGGTACCTGTTGTTTCTTTGTTGTATATCAAGTATTAACTGTGTAGGAATTGAGTCATTTTCCAAATTGCAAATAGAGCCAACACAATTCTAGGCATTGCAATAAATTTTGCCTAATATGCCAACCCATGATAGCCCCAATTAAGGATGGATCATTTTCTGTGTTACTATTCTCGATTCCATAAAAATAAAAAGATCCAAGATTTGTGTATTCTTTTCTTAAATAAGTGTAGGTGTTGTTCTTAAGTGTAATACCCCAAAGTTTTTCTTGGCTAAATTTTGTCCCTAAAATATCAAGCATTGTATTTTAGAATGATTTGTACTTATTTCCCTATTGAATCCCTTATATTTCAACTTTTCATTATGTAGATGACTAAATAAGCTTTTCGTCGATACAAGATTCGTCCAAAACGGACACTCAATGAAGAAGTTATGGCTATTTTATGTGCTAGTCGAAAAACATCGTCATTCTCGTGTTTAGTGCGCCATGGAGAGGGTTTAATTAGCAATTATCAAATTCCTCACGATAGTGGTGCATCGCGGAGGATCCCAATTTTTCTCTCGTCATTTTCAGTGAGCCACCGCGATAGTAGCACGTCGCGGTGGCCCATAAAATCAGATTTTTAGTTTAATTTTTCCAACTTCGTTTAGAAGTTAACCAGGGTAATTTTGACTTTTTCCAAGCCTCTTAAAATGTCCAAACAATAGATTAGGACCTCTACCAGAAGAATATATGACATTCTCAAGATTTTTCTCAAAACAAAAATCCTAGTTCATATACTTCTCCTCCAAGAAACTCAAGAGATTTGAAATCCTCAAACCATAGGCTTCAAGGATCATCCCTTATTCTTTGAAATCGAGGTACGTGGGGTTTATTCTAAAAACTACATGGGCTTAAAATTATTAAAGCATGATTTAAAGGTTTTGATGCATGTATTTTATGGGGTTTTGAAAACTATATTATTGATTATGCATTTTGAAGTTTCAACACTACTATTTCTTTGGCCTTGTGGTATTTTCCCCCAAAATCGATTTACATATATATATATATATATGTATATGTATGAATTTGAGATTTAAGATTGTTGGGAGCATAAATTATGAACTCTCTCTCTTGTATTGAATTAAAGATTATGGTTTTGTGATTTGAAAGATATTTTTGAAATATTACAGCATTTGAACATGATTTGGAATTGTTGAGAGGGTGTTTCTTGATATCAATATGTTCTTGTGTGTATAAGAAAGAATTGCATGTGTTTACATGAGCTTTGAGAAAAAAAAGAGATTCATTGAATTGAATTATTGAAATACTGGTCTCAAAACTTGTGTTCAGAATATAGAGATTTATGATAGACTAATAATGGCTCAGAGATGTGAATTGCAAGTCAATGGTATGACGATACCATATGTATTTATGCCATAACAGGTTATATTTTCAGAGTATGTTTTCAGAGACTATATATTTTAATAGAGTTTTAAAAAGAGGCTTAAAGAGGGTTAGGTGGTTAGCCGAATAAGGCGCGAGTTCAAAAAACTCTTAGCCTGAAATTGTATTGGCAGATACGGGTAGATTATTATTGTACGCTGGCGAAGGCCGTGTGGCGTAGTAGATTCAGAGACTCCGAACCTTGCGGCACACTTGGGTTGGGGGCTTCGCTGTCGAGTTAATGGCAGTTTCCATATAGCCCATGAAATTCTTCAGAGTTGTAGGGTATACCACCTAGCGCAGAAGTAACACATATTTCTCAGAGTTGAGATGATTTTTACAAAGTCTTTAAAATGCCCATGTGAATTCTTACTATTTGATATTCTTATGAACTATTTTAAATTGCTCTCATATATGTTGAATAATAAAATAATTATTTTAGATATGCTCTGCATACCAGTACATCTTTATTGACCCCCCTACTTCTTAGGTTCTGAGACTCAGTCTAGGGGTCCATATAAGCAGTAGATAATTCAGATAGCTGATCAGATTGTGCAGTGGTGAGCTTTCTCTGTTTTAGAAGGCCTGTCTTTTCAAATTATGCCACTTATTTCAGTTTTGGTCTACTGGGGGCCTTGTCCCAGTTTCAGACAATTGTCAGATTTTCATGTAGTAGAGATTTCGTAGACTGAGTCATATGTTATTTAGATGTAGTTGATTTACAGTTTCCATACTTACTTTGAATACAGAATTGACCATGTTTCCGTAGCAGATTATGTTTCCGCATCTTCTTTTATTATATGAATGTTGTACATGATTACCAGATAGAGAAGGGCGTTCTGAGCCTTCATGGTTCGGAATGTCCATCACGGCTAGGCCCTACTTCGGGTTGTGACATTAAGTTAAGGTTTTTCAAGTTATCACACACAGATGTCTGAAGAGGCTTCCCGATGCATTGAAACTTCTGTTATGCCCAATGTTTGGGAAAAGGTTCTAACAAAGACATCTTGGACTTGTTTTTAAGAATTATATAAGAAGTTTTTAAAGACTTTTGAGTGTCATAATTTATGGTATAACATGGTTAAGAAAAAAGAAGCCCGTGTACTACATGCATTTCTTAAGGAGCACGCTTTCACAGCTTGAACTTGTACCTCAACTTTATATTAACTTATATCTACACTTTATTTTAACTTGTATCTGTACTTTATTTTAACTTATTTTAAAACTTTAATATAACATGTATCTAAACTTATTTTAACTTGTATATCAACTTTATTTTAAGTTGTTTCTGAATTTTATTTTAACTTGTATCTAAACTTTATTTTTACTTGTATGTTAACTTTATTTTAACTTGTATCTAAAGTTTATTCTAACTTGTATCTCAACTTTACTTTATCCTTTATTTTAACTTGTATCTAAACTTTATTTTAGCTTGTATCTCAGCTTTATTTTAACTTGTATCTCAACTTTATTTTAGGTTGTATGTAAACATTATTTTAGATTTGAAATATTAATAACATAACTGTCTGTTCAAATTTTTTTTTAGTGAATTACATTCTTACTACTAAATTAATTAAACTGTACAAGATACCTAAATGTTGATTACATATATGTCTTAGTTAACATTTCTCATTTCAACCATGCCAAAATAGTCATGTTAATTACAAAACACATAATGAATGTTAATTATATTTTCATGTTATTCACCATTCTTGAGAACTGATGGAGCTTGGTTGGCTTTATCATACTCCATTTCAATCGGTTTGTCAGTTTCTTTCACTACACTGTCAGTACTAGTAGGTCCTGCATCATCAACAATGTCATCTAAAGGATCACATTCTTGTCGGCTCTGTTTTAGAATAGTTTCCTGCAGATTTTTTATCAGAGAATAAAAAAATTCAATACAATATAATTAGTTAATTAGTACTTTTGAGAAGTAAGTTAATATTGAGACATATAAACATTATAGGATAATTAAAATAGTAAATATGTACTAATGGGCACCTCCATTTCCTCTATTTTTTCTGAGACAAAATGTGGACTGATGGGATTAGTATGGCCTTCAAATTCAGCAACATCATCTAAATGTTGACCCTCTTTTGGGCTTTGTTTTACAACTTTTTCCTAAAACATAAGGATGAGAAGCAGGAATAAAGTCAATATAGTCATTAATAAATATGTGTTGTTTTAAATCAGGTTACTTTCTTCACAGTCTCATTTTTCTGCTGCAATGACTTCAAAACTTCAGGGAATCTATCGTTCATCACACGCTCCAAATTTTTGAATATTTGGTCAATCTAGTAAATATGCATAGTTGATTATTTAAAATGCATACAAATCATAAATTTATATAGCAATAAATTATAGATCCTTATGTATGTCTTCACATATGTCTTCATTTTGGACTCTAATGAATCTAGGTCCGCTTTTTAACCGAAAGCTCTTTCCTATTTATGCTTGTTGAATCAGCATCCACTTTACTCTTTCCTTCTGTATCTGCTGGATTCGACAGTGTTTGTTAAGCATGAAACACAACACGATATAGAAATGTTTTCATTATGAGAAAAATATAACATATGTTGATATGGAAAATACAAGCTGTCTATTTTTCTTTTACGTTTTGAATCTATGTTTGTTTTTTTACGACCTGATCTTCTTTCTATAGGAACATCTTTTCCACTCTTTGTCAGAGGTGCAAATACTATACGAGATACATGTATTGATTCCCTCACGAAAAATTGTGGAGGGGTAGTACTGAAGTTATCAAAACTGTCATGATCTTCGGTAACTTGGGGTAAATTCACTCTGTAACTCCTTTGATCTTGATTTTCAGTTTGCGATGGCATCGAAGATGTACCATGGTGATCAGATGCAAAACTAGTGCACGGCAAATCAAGTTTTTCAAACTCATCTGCAGTAGGAACAATGTTGGCATATGAACACTATGTATAAAATATTTATCCATTAAATATTATTATGATTAAAACTAAAAATACTATAATGCAATGTATGAAAAAAATTTAATCAGTATCGTACCTTGCCAAATATTTCGGTCATAAACTGATTAAACTAAGGTCGAACTGCAACAACCCTCTAATTCAATATACGAGGTATGTTGTTACCTTCCTTCACAGCAACTTTAGTATCAATATTTGAACAGAGTTCAAACATCTACACATTAAGTACCTGAGGGTTACCACGCAACCTATAAAGCTGCTTCTCTATTGAAAATTCGTGCCTAAGTGAGGCCATCAACTTGGAGAAAGAAACTTTATCCCTAGGAAAGAATTGATATTTTACATCTTCAACCATTTTGAAATCAGAAAATGGCACGGGTGTAATACTCTGGAAAATTTTTTCATTAAAATTTTATGCATAAATGTGTTGGGATCCATCTTCGAGAATAATTTATAATTTTTTTGTGTGTCATTTCTTGGATTTCAGGCCACCATTTTGTAGATCATCGAATAAGCATTCCAACGATATATGGATCACCCAAAACGAATACTCAAGCGATGAGTTACGATCATTCCGATCAAACTACGACCATTCCAATTGAACTATGAACAGTAAAATGTGCAGGGAAAAAAAATACTGTAGCCAGATGATTTTTTTGGTCAACTTCAAACGATCATAACTCCTTGTACATAATGAACTGTGTGAGCTGCTATATATCAACGGAAAGCCCTGAGAGTCTTTCTTCCAATGAAATTGGTTTCATCCAATATGGACATCAGAGTAAAAAGTTATGGCCAATTTACTTCAGCCTATTGGATAGATCACTGAAGGGCAGATTTGACATTAATTGATTTTTAAAGGTATTTTGGTCATTTCCCAATATGGTAACCCTCTATATATACCCCCTTTGAGCTGAAAATTGTCATTTATTTGCTCTCATTTCTCTTATATCTCTATCTCAAAATATATGCATATATATATATATATATATATATATATATATATATATATATAAGAAGAGGAGTTAGGGTTAGGGTTCCAATTGGGGGAAAATCGATTCAAGGCTTCGCTTTGCGAATTGAATTCGTCAATCTCTTTGGCTAAGAATTCTAAGGTATGCAAGTGTTTATCTATGGACTCTTTTCGTTCATAGAGCCCACAAATCATTTTTCAAAGGCTCAAGATACATGTGTGTGTGTGCGTGTATATATATATATATATATGATTATACTTTCTAAATTTTCATTATGTATGTGTGTAGTATTCACATGATAATTGAGATATATGTGTGGGATGATTATGTGTGTTGGTTGAAGTATATGTGTGTAGTCTTTGTGTGATGGTTGGTGATTATGTTGTTGAAGTTGATGATATCCAAGAAGGGATCTTTGTATGTTTGTGGAAACTATGGTGGTGTGTCATGTATAAATATATGAAATGGGTGATTGAAGACTTGTAATCTTGATTAATCCACCTATGCCTAAGAAGTGCATGTAAGGTGTTTGTGAAAATACCTAAGAGACTAGATATTTGTTTTTATAACATAATAGGTCAAAAATTAATTGATTATGAATATATGATGATTTAAATTGTTAAGCCTTGATTTATACTATTATTCCAGTATTTCCTTGTTATGACTTGATAATTGTTATTGGTAATTATATATGCCTACTATTGATTGATATGTCAAATATTTTCTAAATGTGAGTTGGATTGTGAATTGAGAAATATGGATGTTGAAGTTGAAGGATGATGGTGTTGTGGTGCATGAAATTGAGCATTAAACCTATGCCCTAAATGGTGCATGTAAGATGATTGCTAAAATGCCTATGTGAAGAAGAATTTAAGTATTTGACATGTTTTTTATCAAAATTATAATTTCATGCCATATCCATATGCTTAACTTATGTCTACCATATGTTTGACAAAATATTTAAGAGAACAGGAAACTATGCATTGTGGTTCATTAGGTCTTAAAAGATAAATTCATCCTTTGTTCCTTTGGATAGTTGATTTCCTTGAATTTATGATGCGTTATGGGTGTATAATGGAATGCCATAATAAATTTTTGAGGTAACTATGATGTTTGTGCGTAGTATTTTCTATGGACCCAAAGCATGCTCCCCACGTGTTCGATTGGATGCTTATATGAAGAAATGAGGCCATTGGATTTGCTAAGTGTGAAGTCCTCAATTATGTGTTGCGTATGATGGCCTATGGGCATGTTGTGTATAAGTTATCTATCTTGTGTTACTTTATGCTATTGTGTGTTGGGGGTACGTATGCCCGAAATAGTCTGCTAGTCTAAAGCTGAGTCAGTTTTACGGTAATCTCAATCGAGCAATGAACAATAAACACCCGGTTAGTTTCAAAACTTGGGGGAAAACTCAGTAATCTCGAAAATCATTCTTTATCGAATAATCGAGCCATGAAGCTCTGAAATCTTACATATCAATTCAGTCCATTACAGACCTCTGTATATTTTGTGAGATAGTAAGCTTATCTTAAAAGTAAGTGGCATTTAGAAATACTCCGTTAGAGAATGGAATCAAGTGAACTATGTCATATTGATAAAGTATCATAATGTGAGAACAGATTCAGTTCAGTTGAGTACAGTTGTTCTCAGATTCAGTTGTTCAGTGTTCTAGAGACTTCTCGCTAGATGAGGGTTGATCTTAGATTCAGTTGTTCAGTGTTCTAGACACTTCCTACTAGATGAAGGTTGATCTCAGATTCAGTTGTTCAGTGTTCTAGAGACTTTCTGCTAGATGAGGGTCGATCTCAAATTCAGTTGTTCAGTGTTCCAGAGTTGGTGAATTTGAATATCAAATATCAGTAATATCAGTTATCCGATTTCTCAGTATGGATAAGTACAGATGTCAACTCTAGTAGCTTCAGATACTCAGTATCTTATTGTCAGTATTATTATTTTTGGGTGTCAGCGTTCAAAATGTAACATTCGGTGTCATGATGATTACAGTTGTACTTTATGCATCCATGTGTGTATTGTTGATCAGACATGTTTCAAAATTGGTAACTGCAGAGTTTCTATATATGTGTATTCCAGCGAATACATATTATTCAGATTGTTATGTTTATGCATAAGCCTTATATTTGACCTTATCCTATCCTTGCATTCTCGGTACATTCTTTGTACTGACGCATTCGCGCTACGGTGCTTTCCCCACCATAGGTTCAGAAGAGCAAGATTCAGAGTATATTTAGCTGTCAGATCTTGTAGCAGTGGGTGCAGCAGTGAGTCCTCATCATCCGAGGATATTCTATTTCAGTGTTTTAGTGATTTTAGTAGATAGAGTTAGTTGGGGAATTGTCCCTTCAACTCCACAGTTCAGACAGTGTAGAGGCTTTTCAGACAGATGTATTGATATTTAGTTTTCAGTACTTTATATTTAGATGTTTGAACCTTATGGCCAGATTTAGCTAGTTTCTGCATTTATCGTATTATATTATGCAGTGAACAGATATGGATATCAGTGAAGGGTTAGCTTGTGGTCCCTTGGGGTTACGAGCACCGTGTGGCGTTCCGGTTCATGGGAATCGGGGCGTTACAATGGGAGAAGCATTCAGCTATGAGTAGATAAATGTATGGATGAAATATAGGATTGCCATCTGGAGGGAATTCTCTTTGTTTTCAAAATTTTCGTTTAGAAAATATTCCACCAATGCCTCCTTATCTACACCATTGGTTGATTATGGAAAATACATTTTAATAAGCTAAATCGAAGAAGAATTTTCATATTTGAAATCATCAACATTACCAAAACAGTTTAAGCCAGTTATCAAAGTAAATTTATAGATGGAAAATCTAAGAATATGGCCTTTTGACAAACACATGTATCTCTTCTTGATTTGGTTGCTTGATCTCGACAATAAGAAAATATTTTGTTATTTGTCCAATATAATTAGAAAAAGGTATGTTGAGATAACATTCGAAAATAGTCTTCTCAAATAAGTGTAAAACATCTTGCCCGACAACTTCTTTAATTTCATCCTTAAATCTTAAATTGCATGAACTTACAAATCTAAGATAACTCAATTTCTAAAAACAAAAAGAAACAGTAATGAAAAAATTAGTCGAAATGCAACAACTCTACATTAAAACAGTACAATAAAAACAAAAACTCTACTAACATCATTCTTTAGATACAAGTTAATACAACATATATGTATGTAGGTATTAATTTGTATCTTTTGTAATATGACTTTCAATAACAATTAAACAACACTAGATACATTTCAAGCCATTAACAGTTAGACCCAGATACAAGTTAACACAACATTTATCTATGAAGTAATAACTTGTATCTCTTACAATAAAACTTTAAGTAAAATTTAAACACTAATAGATACATATCAAAGCATTAACAACAACTCACAGATACAAGTCAACATAACATTTATCTATGATATACTTGTATCTTTTGTAATACGCTTTTCAATAACAATTAATCTTAGGAAGTTAACACAACATGTATCTATGAAGTCATAACTTGTATCTCTTACAATAAAACTTTCAGTAATGTTTAAACACCAATAGTTACATATCAAAGAATTAACAACAACTCACAGATACAAGTCAACATAACATGTATCTATGTACTTAAAAACTTGTATCTATTGTTATATTAATTACAATATCAAAATAAATCACAAGATAGATATAAAATTATCAACAAAGAACCGGATAAATAATAAATTTACAAATGTATCATCCAAGTCAAAATATGTATCTCGGCCTAATATTGAACAAATATGTACATGCAATTAACTTAGGAAGCTCATCTCCACAAATTTCTTCGACAATTCTTCTTCTCTTGGCGCGAGCTTTACTTGCATGACTGTTGAATTCTCTTTTCTTAGAACCACTTTCTTTTTTTTGTCCTTCTTAGCAAGATATTGACGTAATTTCTTCATAGTTTGATGATCGTTTCTATGTTTTGACCTATTTTCATGAAAACCATCAATTTGATAGTCAAAATCTCTCGGAACGAAGTTTACAACTTCTTGAGGTTCTTTGATACTTTCTAATTGAGAAAACCCAAGACTAAAAGAAGGTCCAGACTCTCTATTCATACTGATAATTCAAATAATAAAGCATAAAAAAGGTGAAATCGAAGAAATCCCTCTACCAAAAGACTCAAATTTCATATAACTTTACTTGCGCTAATTTTTTTAAAAAAAATAAAAATGTAAAAAAGGAATTAAATAAATTAAAGCTGATTTATGAGGGGAAATTACCTTGATTTAAAGTTTTGAATTAGATGGAGAAGATGGATAGAAATTGCACCATATTTTGCATCGTACAAAGAAGAGATGTGGAGTATTTTTGGTAAAGAGCCATATTTTTAGTTGTAGGGTTAACTTATATCTCAAAATTAGATTTTAATATGAAATGTTGAGATTTAAGTAATTTTTTAGAAGTGGGGGGATTTTTAGAAGTTTAGAAACTTATGTTGTTTATTTAGGTAAATTTTCCTACTATATTTGTCTACTGTAGTGCATGACTTGTGTCAGCCTCAACACATTAATTTCATCCTGTATTCAGATAATCTTTGTACATATTATTTATTTCCTTTTGTATACCCTAGGTAATTCTTTTGTGTATCCTTATTTAGACTATTATCCTAACTTATTTAGGAGTGTAGTTCTTTATTATTCTTTACTTTATTCAGGAGTCCTTAGGTGTTTTGGTTTGATTTTTCTTTTGAGTTTGTTTTCATTTTCTTATTTGTATATATACATAGGACATTGTAAACAGTTATCATTCAATCAAGAAAAAAAGTAGAATTTTTTTTGCAAATTCTTTTGTCTTTTTTTTCCAATTCTTTTAATTCATTTCAATTCTTACATGGTATTAGAGAAAGGTTGATTCAATCATCTTGTCTCAAATTCTTATCTTTGTTTCTCAATTTTAATCATTTTATCTAACAAATTTCAATTTTTTTCTATCATGTTCAATACTCAAAATAATCTAATTTATACTTATTGTAAGAAATTAGGTCATACAATGGACAAATGTTAAAGAATTCATAAGTTTTTTGCTAATTTTAAATATACAAAGCAGAGAAAATTTCAAGAAAAAATTTACATCAACAACAGTTTTGATACTACTAAGGAACAGTTGGGCAGTTGTCACAACCCAAATGGTCATGAATGGCACACACACTAATCTTCTTGTGGGAGAACCATCTAAATCAAATCATTACCCAATCTCTTAGTCAATGTTAAGATGATATTATTATAAATCAACATAATAATAATTCAGGACTAATCATTATTAATGCGGAAGTTAAACAAACTACTTACTAAAATTTCTAAGACCCGAAAGTCATCGTACAAGAACTACTAACAAAAATCATATCTAAAGTGATATCCAAAAATAAAGTAAATACAGAAAGTTTCATTGCCCGAAAGATGGACAATAACAAATAAGATGACCTATGGCAGCCTGGAGATGGAGTACTCACCCTTGAATCAAGATCTACTATCAAACTCTAGAGGTGAGGTCATGTTTAGGCCTAGAACACTTTCTGTACTTAACAAAATAAGAGTACAAGGTAGTATCAGTACAAACCACTATGGACTGGTAGGTATCATAGGCCAACTCAATTTAATAGCATGTACATAACATAAATCAAATAAAAAGAAGAAAGGTATCATCACATAACAAATATTCAATGAATCAACAATACAACAACAACAAGTCAAACAATGCTCACAAACAAGCCACATAACCATCAAGAGTATCAACCATTCTGTAAACATCCACAAAATCAACACAAATATGTACACACGTTCTGTGAGACTTATTTTTGCCCAAATAGTCATGACTTGCAGGGAAAATCTATGTTCATGTATCGTACCGACATGGAACCCAATCTAACATATACATATCTGTACCGGCGTGGTACCTGATCCAACATATACATTTACGTACCGGCGTTGTACCCAAACCAATATATATATATATCCGTACCAGCGTGGTACTCGATCCAACATATACATATCCGTACTGACGTGGTACCTGATCCAGCATATACATATTTATACCGGCGTGGTACCCGATCCAATAAATGAATATATATACCGGCGTGGTACCTGATCCAATATATATATATCCGTACTAGCGTGGTACTCGATCCAACATATAATATTCGTACCGGCATGGAATCGGATCCAATATATACACATGCACAATGGCATAGTACTAGATCAAACATATTATATCTGTACCGGCGTGGTACCCGATTCAATAAATACATATTCGTACCGGCGTGGTACCCGATCCAACATATACATATCCATACTGGCGTGGTACCCAATCCAACATATACATATCCATACCAGCGTGGTATCCAATCCAATATAAGAATATATTATCAATATTAAATTTACACAACCTCACAGCATACAACACAATGTACCAAGTTTACAAGTACATTTAAAGTCATAAAAAATTTCATCAAGTAAATTTTCAATAATCATTTATACACGCATTAACAATCCAAACATCAACAATTTCAAGCATGTCCTAATATCAATCAACAAGTATCCAATTTAGTAGCATACGCATAATTAAGTCGAGTCTAAACTCCAATTAAATCATAACCTACCTCAATAAAAAATTCAAAAGCAAACTACTTTGCAAGGACCTTGCCCTTCCGTAAAGCTTCAGAATATTTCAACTCTGTTCAAATATATAATTCACATAAGAGTACGAATTTAATGAGACACATTTATAACCTCTTAAACTACAAATCCTAATCTTAAACCTCAATTTAATGATCTCGAAATATGGAGCAATTAAAGAAAATTAAATAAAAAAATAAACTGTAATTAACCATCTTCAATTTACATAAACTAAACAGTACCTGTTAACATATTGATACCAATCATTGGCATGGCTTTCCCATTATTCTTTTTTTTCCTATCTAACTATATTTCACTGCACATGTGAGCAACTACTATCATAAACTATCAATTTAATAGAATATATGAAGAAACTAAACTTTTCTAAACTAACTAAATTTTCTACACACTACTGCTGCCATTGGTAATTGAACCCCAATCATTAACTCATAAGTTTTGTCCTTATTATGAATCATTGTTCCAGCAATAAGCTAACAGAAAAACAACCAAAATCATACAATTTCAATTGTTATAACCAGAATCTCTTAATTGTACTACTACCTTTGACATTGGAAATCAGTTTACTCTATAGCTTCCTATTAATATATTAACAACAAGAATGTTCCAGCATATTAACCTGAAAATTTATTGAAACTCTTCTTTGCTTAAATCCGCTCAACCTCAATTTAGTTAACTCCGTATTCCTTTGTTCAGCCGCCACTATTGTTTTACACTTTTTGGTGCTACTATTATTATTATATAGGGTAAACCCTTTCCACTTAAATTTATTTTAGGACTAGCCTCCTAAGTAATTAAATTATAATTTTAACCCATTAAATCACTAATTAGAGAAAAATTTCAAAACATCTAATAAATCCTCAAAATTTATATAGAACCTCAAGGAGATAAACCAAATATGTACATTGACTAAAAAGTACATTCCGTACCTATTGAAAATACTATGACACAAATCTGAGGTCGCCTCAATCAAAGATTGACCATTATTTGGTTTAACTTTCTCAACCCAATAACCTCATTAATAACTTAAATTACTTTCGAATAACTCAAAAATCGATATTACTCACCACCATAAGTCATAAACCACGTATAAAAACTACGGAGAGCATTAAAATAGAGAGGATGAGAAAATTTTACAAACAACCGAGAGGGTCGTTGCATCAAATACCAATTAAACAACTGTTCATCCCCAAATGGGCAAACTAGCAACAAAAAAAGAAACTAAAGAATTTCCTGAATTATCAAAAAAATGTGGATACTTACTATACATATCTGCTTCGGTCTCCCAGGTGGCCTCCTCAATAGGAAGATTCTTCCACTGGACCTTCACAGACACAATCTCCATAGTCCTCAACTTACGGATAACCAAATACCTACTCGAGCCTATGCGTACCCCACCACCCCAGGCTCAAAAGGTACAATCAGTAAACAACAACACAAGACATATTCTTCACTCATATATATGCAACCATCCTATACCAACTGAAACATATTGGTGCATAATGGTGATAGGCAATGTGCATTCAAGAATGAATGCAAGGTACACAATCAATATTACAACTCATCATAATTGTCCTCATTAGGACCATCATCATCATAATTAACCTTTGGCCTTGCCGAATATCAACATCATCACAACAGTATCTTTCGGCCTTGCTGAGTAGCAATATCATCACAATAGTATCATCCGACCTTATTGGGTATAAATATATCATCATAATAGTCATTACCGAATAACATACACTAAAGTACTAAAAAAGGTCATATCATCATAGAATATCTATCTAGTCAATACTTCCAACACTTATTATAATAGAATCGCCAGTTCTCTAGTCATCATGTAACCCCTAGTTATTAGCCTAAACATTATCTTTCACATAATCCTTATTCACGGGATAGCAACTAACCACTATTTATTTAATAGCCAACATCGAACATCGAGTCAAGGTTCATCACTAGACCAAAACCGCCATTTATCCACCATTCATTATTATCAACTAATCATCTTATATCTGTTAATCATTACTAGACAACACATTATTACTCATTACCTAACCATCTTTTATTAACTGACACCATTCATTATCTAACTATCGTTTACCAGCTAATCCTTGCTTAACTATTCATTAATTAACCATTTAGCAACTATTCAATGTTATTAACTAGTCACCTCTTATTACCAACATCTCTTATTATCTAGCCTCATTAACACACAACTCCTCATTTATTGACTAATCAACATCACGAACTTAGTCATCAGTACCAATGAATCTTTACCTATGCTAGACCCGACCCCACCAAAAGTCACGCATCAACCATCACTAGCTACCATGTTTTAACTAAGCAAGATTCATTAACTAATATATTAGATTCCTAGATATCACCCATATCTAATCAATAAAGTCATAAGCAACAAACCGTATCTTCCTCCATCCCATATCGAAGAGATGTGTATACAAACATATATGTATTCATAAACTGTAATAGTATCCTTTACACTGATAAACACACCTTGAATATTCAATTATTATCATAACATATCCCTTGGCCCATTAATTTATCCAGAATAATCATAACATCATAATCATGGCCTTAGGCCCATATATATTCAGAACTCATATCAATAATCAAATTTATAACCCATAGCATATCTCTAATCATATCATATATAGGAGGTATCTCACATATTAGAGGTATAATATAGATAGACATATAATCATCTATACAATATCTTATATCGATAGGTCGTACATCATGACTACAAGGAATATCACCTCTCTAGGCCAATTTACATATCTAAGAGGAAATAACATCTCTATAGGCCAATCATCAAGTCTAAGAGGAAATAGTATCTCTATAGGCCACCTAACATATGTCAAAGGAATATCATCTCTAAATGCCTAATATTGCTTCCACAAGAAGTATCATAACTATAACTCAAAATCCACAACCCAAAAACATCAATACAAGTTACCAAGTTAGAAGTAATCTTATTCTAAGGTTTACTAACCTCATCTATATTTAGCATTCACAACTAAGTCCACAAGAATTAACACAAGTTTACGCCTAAATAGGCCAAACTAACCCACTTCTAATCCTCAATTTCCATAAATAGGCACACTATAACCCAAACTATGATACGGTATCTAGTTCATCTTCTAGATGTCAAGTAAGACATATTCAAGCCTAAGATAAAAATTTTGACTAGAAACAAGGGTTCTTAAGTCTACTCTACCCAACTTATGGTTTCAAGATGAGAATAATAGCCCAATAAGGTTAAATATACAAATCATGCTTCAAATGCTAAAAAAACATCCCAAATATAGATTTACATTATAACCACGCTACAACTAATCTAAACTACAGAGGGAAAGCAATATGATTCAAAAGAAGTATAAACATGCCATTTTACGAGTTCTAAGATCACATCTAAACTCCAACCATCAACAATCGAGGCCAAGTCATCCTACTCATAATCAAGATTAACATCTATATCCACACACAACATATATCACACATCATCTATGAAGAAAAGTAGACAGAAGCCTAATAGAACCCGCACTTATAAAACTTCGTATCAAGCTTTTTCCTTTCTAACAAACCCAAAACAATCCTTAAGTGATTCTTATGTTCTTTTTTACTCTTAGAATAAATCAAAATATCATCAATAAAGACAATCACAAAAGAATTCAGGTAGATTTTAAATGTCCCATTCATCAAACTCATAAAAGAAGTTGGGGATTAGTCAGTCTAAAAGACATCATAAGAAACTCATAATTCTCATATCAGGCTCAAAAAAAGTCTTAGGAATATCATCAGGCCAAACTTAAGCTGATGATAACAAGAGATCAAATCAATCTTAGAAAATACGGATGCACCCTCCAAATAGTCAAATAAATTATTGATATGGATCAAAGAATACTTATTACAAATCAAAACTTTGTTCAACTACCTATAGTCTATATACATACGAAAACTACCATCCTTTTTCTTCATAAATAAAATAGGAGCACCCCATAGAGAGGCACTCGAACGAATAAAATCCTTACTCAACAAATCTTACAACTAAGACTTTAGCTCAATCAACCCAATCAGAGTTATCCTATAAGGAGTAAGAGAAATAGGATGAGTACCTATCTCTAGATCAATACAGAAATCAATGTCATAGCCTAGTGGCATACCAAATAATCTTTAAGAAAAACCTCTTGGAACTCACACACCACAAAAATAGACACATTAGATGGGACCTCTACTGAAATGTCCTGAAGATGTGCTAGGAAGGCCAAACAACCTCTCTCAATTAACCTCTTTGCACACAGAAAGAAAATAAGTTTCATTGGAGTAGAACTATAATCACCCTCCTACTCAAGTCTATTCATTTTCGGCATAGCCATATTCACTGTCTTAGCATGACTATCCAGTATAACAAAATATAGAGACAATCAACTCATACCCAAAATTATATCAAAATCTACCATGTCTAGAATCACAAAATTTATCTAAGTTTGATACCCTACAGACATAATAGAACAAGAATGATGAATTCTATCAACAATAACATAATCACTAATAGGAGTAGACACATGAATTAGAAATTTAAGTAAATCACACACCATGTCCAAACCTACAACAAAATTAATAGAAACATACAAGAAAGAAGAACCAAGATCAAATAATACAATGGCCATACAATCACAGACAAGAATAGTACCTCTAATGACAATGTCTGATACCTCTGCCTTGGGCCTACCTGGAAAGCATAGATATGGGTTGTAACGCCTCGAATATGGTACTCAGAATGTTACACGATGCTCATAACCCTGAAGGACCATAAGCTAACCCATGACTAATATCTGTAACCGAACACTAAATAATATATTATAAATTTATGGAATATAAGTTGTAAGGCCATAAGGTTCAAAACTGAACTAATACTAAATATAAAATAATGTCTGTAATGGGGTATAACAATACCCAAAACTAAAATAAACTGTCTGAAATATGCTGTAGTTTGAAAGCCTCTAAACTATCTAAAATTTGTGGAGTTGATTGGATATGTCCTCAACTAACTCTGAACTAATGAAATAATAAAGTAATAAAATAATCATGCTATCCTTGAATGATGAGGACTCACTGCTAGTCTGGATAATGAACGCCTAATCTACTAAGGATGATCAAGAGCTCGTGTTTCTAAACCTTTGGTATGAAATACTATAGCGTGAATGTGTTAGTACGATTGAATGTATTGGTATGCAAGTGAGGTAAGCTGAATGCAGGGGTTCTTATGCATAAACAGTAATAACTGACTAATGACTTGAACATGAGTGCATGAGAAATACGTGCATGAATACATAAACTGGGATTGGGGTCATGAAAATACTAAATACTAATGTACTGACATCTGAGTTTACTAATACTGGGATACTGAATAACTGAGTATATGGATGATTTAAATTATAGAGTTTATAAGTAATCAGTATCTGAGGTTACTGGTACTATATTAATAATAACTGAGTATACTGATACTAAAAAACCTATCTGAGTTTTTTTACTAGACTGGGTGACTGTATCTAACAGTCCTGAATCTGAAGAACTATCTAAGTTCTAGACTAAATTGGATGACTGTATTCGACAGTCCTGATTATGATAGAAATAGTTGAGTTTCGTACTGAGATGAGCGACTGTATCTGACAGTCCTAATATCTGTAGAGCTAAACTAAGTTTTATTACTGAGACTGAATTTGAAACTGAGACTGTTGGAGGTAATCATCTAACTGACATACCCCAAATCTGAACTGATAGGGTCTAACCTGTAACCCTAGTTGGAAGGGAGTCAGTACCTTACCACGGGTAAAGACATGTTGTGAGAAAAACTTCTCTAATAGGGAGGTCTTCTGTCAACCCCTCCTATAAGGAAAAACTCAAAGGAGATGTATAATTCCTAGACTCATAGGGGTATATCTCAACCTACGCTGGCTACGTAGTTCTGGAATGCAAGCATTGCTTCTAAGGATCACACCCTCTACTGACTGACAAGTGATCCCTCATCCTTGGGTTCACTCGGTATTGAATCCTACTCCCAACTAAAAAGACACTGAACTGATTTAACTGAATTAAACTATTATTAATCATATTGTAGAACTGATTTGAACTGGGTTCACTCAATTTCGTTGACTAACAAAATACTATTGAGCTCTGATAACTGACTGGAATTGTTGAGATAATAATGATTATAGAGATTACTGATATTACTGAGATCACTGAGGTTACTGAGATTACTGAGGTTACTAAGTAGGACTAGACAATACTGAATTCACTAAATTTTTCCTTAGTCATGAGACTGACTGAATTAAGCTTAGGATTTTGCGGGGTCTTAAAATATCTCCTCCTTAGGAATATTTGTCCTCGAACGAGACTGATTGAGATGGGGGGAAATGATAAGCTGAAATACATGTTGAACATAAACAACTGAAACATGAGTACATGACTGACATCACTAATTTGCTGAGATTTGTTTTGAGCATGTATATCTGATGCATGATTTCATGACTGGCATAACTGATAAGCTGAATATATTATACTGAACATGCATATCTGATGCATGAATACATGACTGATCTAACACAAGAATGCATGACTGAATATGCAATAGTAATTGATACCAAGTTTATCATAGAAATCTGAGCATGAAACTGGATAAGTTCAAGGGAGACTGTTTCCTTAAACTGAAAATGCTAATGAGCCTGAAATTAATTACTAGATATGCATGAGGGAAAACATAGGAACATAACTGAGTCTAGAACATGATATATGAGCGAGATATCATGATCTATCCTGAGTACTTTGAATATATGGCTTACGGCTTAGATCAGTGTTTGAAGGTCAACTCATGAGTACCCCTTACCCCAAACTAGATTCATTATAAAAAAAGAGAGCAACACATTTATGTCATGAAAGTTCGGGGAATTATAGTGTATCTCCCCCTTGGGGCACTATGTCCCTTGAAAAATATTGGGCTGATTTCATTGAGCTATAAGGAAATCTATGGTGATACATGAGGCACCTTCTATCTGAATATATGAGATCTGAAACTAAGACATGATACATTAACTGGGCTAAACACATAACTACCTTGTTAGTCCATCTTAGAATGATCACATTCATGAGACTCTAGATAGTGAGACCAGATGGAAAGATGGAAACCACACCATCTGAACTTGTCTGTCTGGCTGCTAAACTGAATTACTCGTTGCTTAACTAACTCATACTAGAAACTTCTACTCGACTGGAGCATTCCTATGAACTCTTTCTGTGAAGTTCTAGTGAATAAAGGGAGACAACAAATCTTGGCGTAATCTGAGTAGGACATCAGAATAGAAGATCGCTATATGGCTGGAATTCTTGTATTAGGAGACAAGGCCTATGAAACATCATCTAAGATAAAGTGACTCAGCCTTATGCACTGTAACTGAGAGTACCGAAAAGATTCACGTGGGTGTTGAGCACGACTACATAAATATACTAACTTATCTGATTAACTGAACGACTGATAGCTAACTACTGGGTATGTAGGGCTGAACTATACTTAGCCTAAAAGGATGGACTTAGACTAAGAAGTATTATACATAAAAGGAAATGACTGACTAGGTAGAATGAGGTAACAAAGCATGAATGAGTAAAAACCTATATTTCCTTAAGAATGCAAGACCAAGTATCCAACATGATTTGGAAACATTCTATAAACTGAGGTACTGAAATACCAATAATTGAGTAACTGACGGCCATATGCTATGTTTGGGTAATCCTGAAAGTGAACGGAGTTTATGATCTGACTGGACTAGGACTGGGACTGAGATTGTAGCTAAGATGGTAATTGAGATTATAACCATAACTAAGACTGTAACTGAGACTGAATGCTAGTTTTCTATATCTGAGGTTTAGACTGGTACGGTAGTACTGAATTCTGATGGCTAAGTAACTGATAGCTGAAATCCATGGTTTTGTGGGACTATCTGAGTCTTTTACTGAATATAATTACTGAACTAACACTGTAACTAAGTCCTGCGGGATAGAACATTAAAACTATGGATTCATCGAGGTATCTATACTGAGGGTATACGTGGCATAATTTGATTTTGATTGAACACTAGGAGTGAAGTCAGGAATTATGTGTGCTAAGCATACTGTAAAGCATGACATGAGTGCATGAGTCATAAGCCACAAGACCTGAGTCTAGAATTTTTGTGTTCATGGGACATGATTCGCAACATTAGATAAACTTGAACTTCTCATACAAGGAACTTGAAACACACACTATTCTATGAAAAGCGCATGGATATAAGTTGTATTCATGGGAATGAAATATAAAGCATGCGTAAGTATTGGGAGGGTTGAAGTACAAAACTTTGCACTGAGGTAGGAATAGGTTGGGAATCATCTTTCCTTATTGATTTTCTACATATACTGGTATTACTACTAGAATCTGAAGGCCTAACTTTCTGAGATATCATAACCAGATAGTTTCTGAATACCTGATAGGCTGTGTTAGACTGTCTCACTTGGGTAGAGACTAGAAAAGGTCCTGTTAATATTTGATCTAACCTTAAAGTTGACTACTATGAAAGGAATTACAAAAGAAAAAAAAACTCCTAAATCTGAAGAAACATGAACATGTAAATGAGGGATCTGCAACATTCCAGTGGCTATACTGGAAGGACTTTCCTGATCCTGTTGGGGCTAAAGTGCATAGAGTCTACTTGGGGGTTGCCCAATGATAGCGCTGGAACTGGCACCATGCTGATTCGGGTGATCGGACTGAGCTAAAGAATGACCATGTTTGCTTCTAGGGCTAGGCCTAGGACAATCTCGGACCTTGTGACCTAACTCGCCACATCCAAACACACATCACTAATGGCTCTACATATACCCTTCTGATACTTACCATACTCTTCGCAAAGCGGATGAGTAAAAACCCTGCCCTCACTATCATGGGCCTTAGAGCCTGGTACCCTATCTCTACGGTCATTTATGAACTTTGGTGGTGGTGCACTAGCTGAAGATAGAACTGGGGCTGGAAAATTCTATCTATACAGAGAAAGGTTACCACTTTACGACCCTGGATGAGAAAAAGTTTAACTACTACTCCTGGCTCTCTTATTTTTGCTCTCCTTCTCCTTAAGTTTCTGCTCCTCAATCTATTGAGCATGGACCATAAGCCTAGATATGTCCATCTCATTAATCAATATTATAGTCTTGAACTCCTTAACTACTCTACCTGATATCCCAAACATAAACTTACTCATTTTGGATATATTGTCTGCTACAACATGAGGAGCGTAGCTGGCTAATTGGGTAAACTTGAGGGAGTATTCTTTTACGCTCATGCTACCTTGTCTGATATTGATGAACTCTAACACTTTTCCTTCTTTCTGCTCTAGGGGAAAGAATTTATCTAAGAAGGCTGTAGCAAACTCTTCCCATTCTATGGGCTCTATATCTATACCCCTGTCTACCTTTCACTATTTAAACCACGTATGGGCTACATCTTGCAGTTGATAAGTGGCTAACTCTACACTCTCACTAGAAGTCACTCCCATGATGTCTGTGACTTTTTGAACATGCTCGAGAAATTCCTGTGGATCCTCTTTGAACTTAGAACCTGAGAATAGAGGAGGATTCATTCAGGTGAAGACTCGAATTCTGGCTGTAGCAAAATTTGCCACTGGTTTCCTGGAACAATAGCTAGCCATTCATTTTAAGTTGTGACTAAATTGGCTAGAGTATTAAATATAGTCCTAAATTCAGCATGGGAAACATGTTCGTCTAGGGGATCTGCCTGAATAGGCTGAGGTGCTGACTGATTACCAATTTTCTTTTCGCTAGCCCCTTTAGAAGGCATATTTTGTAAGTGAGAGAAAGAAGCGAATTAGACTGAGAAATTAATTGGGGATTATGCTCACTGGCACGACATGAATACTGAAAGAAGGAAAACTATTCCTAAAACATCTCAAAGCCTCCTTCATATAAGTGTGGTGCACAACACACCTATGTATAAGACTCTACTAAATGGGCTTTTCAGACTTGCAAGGACATTATTGAACCTTAGGCTCTGATACCAAGTTTGTAACGCCCCGAATCTGGTACCCAAAATGTTACATGGTTCTCATGACCCCAAAGGACCACAAGTTAACCCATGACTGATATCTGTAACTAAACACTAAATAATATACTATAAATATGCAAAATATAAGTTGTAAGGCCATAAGGTTCAAAATTGAACTAATACTGAATATAAAATAATGTTTGTAATAGGGTATAACAATATCCAAAACTAAAATAAACTATCTAAAACATGTTATAGTCTGAAATCCTCTAAACTGTCTAAAATCTGTAGAATTGATGGGATATGTTCCCAACT
Source organism: Capsicum annuum (assembly GCF_002878395.1). Taxonomy (NCBI): domain Eukaryota; kingdom Viridiplantae; phylum Streptophyta; class Magnoliopsida; order Solanales; family Solanaceae; genus Capsicum; species Capsicum annuum. The sequence continues at coordinate 41,389,564 of NC_061121.1, forward strand.
AACTTTGAACTTTTCAAATAATAAAGTAACAAAATAATCATGCTATCCTTGAATGATGAGGACTCACAGCTAGTCTGGCTACTGAACGTCTGATCTACTATGGATGCTCGGGAGCTCATGCTTCTAAACCTATAGTATAAAACACCATAGAGTAAATGCGTCAGTACAATTGAATGTACTGGTATGCAAATGAGGTAAGATAAATGTAGGAGTTCATATGCATGAATAGTAATAACTGACTGATGAATTGAACATGAGCGCATAAGAATACGTGCATTAATACATAAACTGGGATTGGGGTTATGACAATACTGAATAATAATGTACTGATATCTGATTTTACTAATACTGGGATACTGAATAACTAAGTCTATTGATGATATAAATTATAGAGTTTATAGGTAACCAATATCTGAGGTTACTAGTATTATATTACTGATAACTGATAACTGAGTATATTGATACTAAAAAAACTATATGACTTCTTTAGTGGACTTGGTGACTGTATCTGACAGTCCCAAATCTGAAGAACTATCTGAGTTCTAGACTGAACTGGATGACTGTATCTAACAGTCCTAATTCTAATGGAACGAGTTGAGTTCCGTGCTAAGATGAGCGACTGTATCTGACAGTCCTGATATCTGTAGAACTGAACTGAGTTCTATCATTGGACTAAATCTGAAACTGAGACTATGGGAGGTAATCATCTAACCGACATGCCCCGAATCAGAACTGGTGAGGTCCAACCTGTAACCCCAGCTGGAAGGGTGTCAGTACTGTGCCATGGGTAAAGACAAGCTTTGAGTAAACCCTCTATAATAGGGAGCTCTTCCGCCAACCCCTTCTGTAAAGAAAAACTCAAGGAAGATGTATAGTCCCTAGACTCGTAGGGGTAAATCTCGACCTACACTATCTACGTAGTTCTAGAATGCAAAAATTGCTTCTAAGGATAACACCCTCTACTGACTGATAGGTGAGCCCTCATCCTTGGGTTCACTCGATGGTAAATCCTACTCCCAACTAAAAAGACACTGAACTGATTTAACTGAACTGAACTATTACTGATTGTATTGTATAACTGATTTGAACTGGGTTCACTAAATTCCATTGACTGACAGAATACTACCTAGATCTGATAACTGACTGGGATTGTTGAGATTATAAAGATTATAGAGATTACTGATATTACTGAGATTACTGAGGTTAATGAGATTACTGAGGTTACTGAGTAGGACTAGACTGATACTAAATTCCCTGAATTTTTCCTGATTCATGAGAGTGACTGAATTCTAATGATCATGGCTTAATTGAGAGTATTGTAAAAACTGACACCGGCTTTAGGCATACAGCTAAATTATTGGGTACAAGTACCCCCATGTCTCAACAGCATGAAACTGACAAAACTTGACGCTTCTTGAACACATGACCAATATCAACAATTCATCATACAATAAGTTGGGGATTTCATGAATCACATGGTTATCATAATGTTGTACGTGGATAGGAATGCATATAATCATGTCATAATTTTACACTCTAACATCATAAGCATTCCAACAAACATCTACAATGCATACCAATAACATGGGAGTCATTTGAACATAAGGTTAAAACATATATTTATCATTTGGGTCACAATTAAGCTATACTGCAAAATTTCTATTCTCTTAGGTATTTTATCAAACACCTTACATGCACCACTTAGGGCATAGGCATAATCATCAAATTAACACACCACAACCAACTAAGTTCATAGTTTTCTACCTGCATGCTAACAAAGTTTCATAAAACAAATAAAGATTCCAACTTGAGAATCGTACAACAACAACCACATGAACATAATCAATCCATAACATGAATATTAGAATTCATAGTTTAAAACTTAATTCTTGGGCTTCATGGATGAAAGGAATCCATGAATGAACGTTATGCATACCTTAGTTCTTGATTACACAAAGATTGATGGAGAGATTCTTGAATTTGAGGATTGAATTTGAATCCTTAATTGAAAACCCTAAATTGTTCTTGAGAGAAACTTGAGAGAGACACTATTTTTGGTTGAATTGGGGCTAAATCCCGTGTTTTAGACTTATATAGGGGTGAGAAATTGACTCTTTTGCCCTTAAAAACATGGATATTTAATGACTAAAACTGGGCCTCAACACTATTATCGATGCGGTGCGGCAATGGAATCGACGCGATAGTCCATGCATTGTGCCATCATCACATCGAGTCTCAGTACTTTGAACCTAGCAACCTGTAACAATATCAATCAATGCGATTGGCAATGCGGCACGCGAAGATCGTGTTGGTCCACTATTTTGTGCTTTCGAATGTGCTCTAAACAAGTTCTAAGAAATTTAAAACTTTTTTGGGAACACCTATTTACCTTCCTGGTCATGAATTAGAAAGAATACAGACCATTAAAGGACATTAAAGTCATGAAATGAAACTGCAAACGTTTGAAGGCTAAAATAAACTAAGTCTGGAAACTTAGCTAGAACGTTCTAAGTATGAGACCCCCTTAACAAGCATAAATGGACTGAATTAAGTGTATGATTTTGTGGGGTCTTACATGGGCCCTACCACCAATCTGAGCGTCATTTTTATCAAGTTAAGAACCACCTATATGAGGTTGATTATGACCCCTACCTGCTAGAATCAGAGCTCGAGGAGTCTTTTGCTGGCCAAACTAACCATAGTGCCTCAAATTAGGACAAGACCTCCTAATGTGAGTCACTCCACCACACTCATAACATACTCAGACCCCTAGAATAATAACCACTAAAACTACCTCCTCTGCGGGCATTCTTTTCTACTACCTTGGCATAACCCTCTTGCTTTACGCCCTCACCATATCTTAGCATCCCCTTGAAACTAGAAGGTAACCAGTTCTACACCATACCTCTCAACCATACCATCTTCGAGAATAAGAATAAAAAAAGTCAAATACTAATTAGAATCTCCATATATCAATTGGAATCACTATATACCAATTGGAATCGCCAAATACCAATTGAAATCAAGTAATGGCAAGTAAGAAAGAAGAATTTGAATTTTCCAAGTGCCCTATAGCCTCTTGAAGAAAAGTACAGACGTCTCTGTAACGTTCCGCAAGACTCTACTAGACATATTCTTATATGAAGAGATCAATGAACTAGCTCTGATACCAACTTTGTCACAACCCAAATGGTCATGTGTGGCACCCACACTAATTTTCCTGTGGGATAACCATCTAAATTGAACCATTACCCAATAACTTAGTCAATGTTAAGATGATATTATTATAAATCAACATAATAAGAATAATTCAGGAATAATCATTATTAATGCGAAAGTCAAACAAACTACTTACTAAAATTCTCAAGACTCGAAAGTCATCGTACAAGAACTACTAACAAAAATTATATCTAATGTGATATCCAAAAATAAAGTGAATAAAGAATGTTTCATTGCCCGAAAGATGGACAATAACAAATAAGATAACCCATGGCATCCTGAAGATGGAGTGCTCACCCTTGGATCAATATCTGCTATCAAACTCTAGAGGTGAGGTCATGTCTGAGCCTAGAACACTTTCTACACTCAACAAAAGAAGAGTACAGGGTAGTATCAGTACAAACCACTATGTACTGGTAGGTATCATAGGCCAACTCAATTTTATAGCATGTACACATAATAAATCAAATAACAAGTAGACAGGTATCGTCATATAACAAATATTCAATAAATTAATAATACAAAAAAAAGGCCAAACAGTGCTCACAAATAAGCCACAAAACCATCAAGAGAATCAATCATACTATAAACATCCATAAAATCAACACAAATATGTATATACATGTTATTGGACTTATTTTTTCCCAAATAGTCATGACCTGCAGGGAACAATCTATGTTCATGTACCATACCGGTGTAGTACCCGATCCAACATATACATATCCATACGGGCATGGTACCCGATCCAACATATACATATCCATACTGACTGTTACCTGATCAAATATATACATATTAATACCAGCGTGGTACCCTATCCAACATATACATATCCATACTGACATGGTACCCAATCTAATATATACATGTCCGTACCGGCATGGTACCCAATCCAACATATACATATCTGTACCGGCGTGGTACCCGATCCAACATATACATATCTGTACTAGCATGGTACCTGATTCAATATATACATATCTGTATCAGTGTTGTACTCAATCCAACATATACATATCCTGTAATACCCAGGAAATTTTTTGTTAAAATTTTGTGCGTAAACATGTTGGGTTCTATATTCTAGAATGAATTATAACTTTTTCATTCAAAATGTCTTAGATTATGACCCACCATTGCGTAGAGTATCGAATAAGCTTTCCAACGATATGTTGATCATCCAAAACGGACACTCGAGCGACGAGTTATGAATATTCTGATCGAACCATGATAGTATTGAACAGTAAAACGTGCAGGAAAAGTACTGAGGCCTGGCGTATTTTTGGTCAAACTTTAAACGATTATAACTCCTTGTACATAATGATCTGGATGATCTACTATCTATCAATGGAAAGATCTGCGAGTCCTGTTTCCAATGAAATTGGTTTCATCCAATTTGTCTATTGCATAAAAAAGTTATGATCGATCTACTTCAGCCTATCAAAAGCAAATTTTTGGGTCAACTTCAAACTATCATAACACCTCGTACACAATAATCTAGGTGAGATACTATAGATAAACGGAAAGATATGAGAGTCCTCTTTCTAATGAAATTGGTTTCATCCAATTTGGATATCGGAGTAAAACGTTATCGTTGATCTACTTCAGACTATCAAAACAGTCCATCAAAGGACAGATTCGAGAATTATTTAATTTTTAGGGGTGTTTTGGTCAGTCCCCCTCACCCAAAATCCATCCAAACCCTATATTAAAGCCTATTAGAAGCATTATATATTATATTTCATCAAATTCCCTCAAAAATAAAACCCTAAGCTCTTACATCCAACTTTAACAACCTCCAAAGTTCACCATTAATTCTACAAATTTATTCAAGATTCGAAGTTCCTAGTTCAAGAACTCCAAGAACCATCATTCAAAGGCACGATTAACATCTTAAAAATGAGTATCGATCTAAAGTTCATCATTCAAGGTATGTGGGGGTTTTCAACAAGAACTCTCTTTCGTTCTTGTGCCCAAAAGTAATTTTCTTTACAAAGGCATGATTTTTATTTGATTTTTACGAATTTGAAGCATG